>NC_133652.1:216054547-216094547 GCF_009905375.1 Apium graveolens
TGGGCGGGGATATCGAATTTTTATATTCCCTTAAATTGTCTTGACACGGACACGATTATCTTGCTGTGCTGTATAAGAAGCACCCAAATTCCTTATGCGAAGCGTCACTACAAATCACAAAATCTCCTTTTTCCATCCGGTAACGCCAACATTGGGGCCATCACCAATCTTTGCTTCAGTTGTTAAAAGCTTTTCTCGTATTTCTCTGTCCATTCAAACTTCTCAGTCTTACGAGTAAGCCGCGTTAAAGGGGCTACTATCTTTACAAACTTGAACGAACCTCCGGTAGTGACCGGCCAATCCTACCTCTGGTAGTTTCCCTAACCATGGTCATCAATTCCTCAGTGGTCCTTTATTCATTCTTGTCAGGATCCTTCACGGGTTCCTCCTCAGCAACAATCCCTTCTAGGACAACATCCTCAACCGCTACATCCTCAATATCAACATCATCCGGTCCTGCGTTAGGACGCTCTATCGGATCCACAATCCGATCTCCAATTAGTAATAAAACATCACCGCGCTGTTACTCCTCAACCTCAGGGTTCGGAGTCCCGCTACCATATACGATAACGAACTACGCTTCTATCACGATATTTATAAGGGTTCCCATAAGGGTTTTAACTGTCAGTACTACGTTAGGTAGCCTGACTATGAACTTGGCAAGAGTTCTTATTATCTTAGTTATTATCTTAACGTCACATCATCTCTGAGGTTTATAACGCTTAGCTCTGATACCACTTCTGTAACACCCCCAAATCCGGGGTCGGGGATCCGGGGTGTCACGAGTTCCATTTCCCATAATAACACCCAATCTTAATATACAATCAACTACTCTGTACTGTGACCCCACAATAAACACACACACCACAAGTTATAGTCTCAGAGATGAATATCCAAAAATAATCACAAGTCGTTTTATTCCACAATTATATGTCAATACACCTTAAAAAGGTTTCTGAATAAATTTACATTTCTTTGCCATTATTACAATTCATAATTATACATAAGTCTGGTACATCATAAGTTGAAAACCTAGCCTATTGGTAGTTCCTACCTCAGCTACAGCGACATCAATCCCCTATAGGAAACTGTGGAACGTTTCCTAATCGCTTGCGAATCGGGAGCTTGGTCCTGTTCATCTTTTCTATCTGTTGTTGTGTGATGAAAGAAGAAAGCAAGGGTGAGCAGCAAGCCCACCAAAATAATATGTATAATGATTAACAATATATGAGCCTTCTCATAGTACTCATGAAAGTCTTGGTCAAAAGAAATGAACCAAGTTGATATCTTAATGCGATGAAGTCGCAAAATATTCAGTATATATATACATATATACTTTTCAAAATATGGGAAGTCCTCTTCCATGCATAATACACACAGAGTTCCAGTGTATAACTGTATAAAAATATCGTTGCAAGGTGATGTCATATATCTAACCTTGTCTCAACGTTTTTCTGAAAATCTTTGTCATGCATAAGATAATCATTTACTAGATATAAGTTTAACAGATGAAGTTACAAGATACTCCAATATACTTATATCTTTTCCAAATACTACATGAACTACCACCGTTCAAGTTATAATTAGTTTCAAAAGTTCATCACACTGATGAGACTACAAGATAAGACTTGAATAGATTCAGTCTTTGAAATATTTTGAAGGAAATGAAGTTATGATATACTTCATTAAGTCCCGATATATATATACACCTATATATATACATACGTTTCCTGAAAACCTCTGTCATGTAAAGTATGAACAGAATTGCAATATCCAATAAATTTGAAAAGGAAAAGAATTTTGGCATAAACCCGATATCTTGCTGATCAGGCAAAGATACCAATAAGTAACCTTTTCTACTAGTAGATGGATGAATCCCCCACCGGTCATCACCCTGGCCACATAAGGACCTTGTGGTGGACCGCCACCCCGGCCTCTTACGCGTTGATGGACTGCCACCCAGCCACTTACACTTTGATAGACCGTACCCCGGCCTGTCGCTTATGCCGACTCAATTAGATGGGCTTACTTCCCGAATGTTGGGTAAGTAATCAATTCATTTATTTTCTCAAAACAGCAACCACGTTGCGAATGTAAAATGCACCACAGAGCTGGATCCCCCAGGTTTTGAGCGAGTATTTAAATCCCCTTTGAAAGGAAGATCTTAAATATAAAAAAATGAGTTTTGGGGTCCACTCTAACTTTAAAAATCATTTTGAAGACTCGAAAACATTTTTAAGAATGTTTGGAGTACTGCTGATTTATTAAAATAAATCAGTCCCGATATATTAGAAAATATCTGAATATTATTATTTAAATAATATTCTCATAAAGATAATCCTTATAAAAATAATCGAAGTAGAAGTTTTAAAACTTATACTTGAAATGGATATTAAATAACCAAAGATATACTTATATGAAAGTACTATCTTTATTTGAATAATCGAAAATAAGTTTGATTATTGACACCTTATTCTTTAATAAAATAAAGAATATATTTCAGCAATAAGCGGAGTCATAATACCTCGAATGAATATTATAAATAATATTCATTAAATAAAATAAAGGAGTCAATCAACCTCAAATGAGTATTCAAATAATATTCAATTAATAAAATAAAATGAGTCATAAGCCCTCGAATGAATATTCGAAATAATATTCAATAAATAATATAAAGTTATCGAATAACCCTTATTCGATTAATAGTTGGGAAAACTATAACCATATATATATCAATATATATATATAAAATCTACTCGGGATCCTCGACTCCCGGTTTTAGAAAATGTTTTCACCTTTGGGTCCCTATACTAAGGGTATATGCAAATTACCGCTATCCTCTAGCATAGGTATTATCAACTGAACCAGCAGATATATATGGCAAGAATACGAAACAGGCATGCATATGTACCATATCACATGCTACAATATATCGCAAGAATTTGCTAATAAAAAATATGCATTTATCGCAAGATCATGCATATACACATATACATCACAACAACAGTTATAACGGGTAGAAAACTTGCCTGAGCGACTGGGGGTGATAAAAGGCTCGGGACGAGTCTGGTAACCTATAAACAACAAGTAAGTTGGAATTAAACCAAAGTCACTTGTAAATCTATACTTTAACTAACTTAGATTCTAACGCTTGTTTTGCGCTTACTGATTCTCTTAAGTCACTCGACTACCCTCGGCTCCACCATTTTTAATAAATTAACCATTACGAGTTTTAAGGCGATTCTTTCGCGGGTGTCTTACCAACTGCCTAACACACTTACCATAATTGTTTCATACATTAATTAACCCTTTTTGGTCTTTAACCTATGTTTCAAAGTAAGACGAGGGGAAAAGTTTCGTTCGCGAAACGCCGTTACTTGAAACGGTCGTTTCTCCTAAACCGTGCATCGGAATCGAACGAACTACATATCAAAACGAAGCTCGTAACATGAGCTATCTAAAAATGGCAATGGTCAACATCTAGAAGCGGGTTCTCGGGTCCTAATGTTATGAACAAAAGCAATATAAAGTAAATCGGACATTACGACGGCTATGTTGACGCGATTTCCCAATTTTAAACCATTCAAAAACCATCACAATTCAACCTCAATCCATTCATACAACCAAAGTCCATCCTTATCACATCATAACAGCCCCAATCAATTCAATATTAACATTTATACTTATGCCTAAGCTTGAATTTACCTATACTTAAGTTCTTTTAACCAAAACAACAAGATTCACCATTCCATTTCACTACCACTCCAACCCACACTCTAAACCACAAGCATTAAGCTACTACATCACCATAATAATCAAAATCATCTTATAATACAAAGGAATCTAGGGTTTGGAGATGATATACCTTCCTTGAAGTGGTGGGAGTAGCTAGGAGCCTTAAGAATCCTTGAGGAGTCTTAGGAAAGCTTGGATCTTAAAGGAAAAACAAGAAAATCAAGTTAAAATTCTTGAAGTAACTATTCATTGTCTTCTTCATTGATTTATTGGAAGAGATTGTGAAGGAATTAGGAGCTTAAACTTATAGCATATCCATATCTATGTACAAGGAACCTTAGATAATTACCTTGTGATTTAACAATGCTTGGAACTTGATTTTTGGAAATTTCTTCTTTGAAAAAGAAGAAAAGCCGAGAGCAAGCTTGGAGAAAGAGAGATTTTTTGTGTTTTTGCTTTGATTTGATTCTTTGGTTGGTTGTTTTTGATTTGTTTTTGGGTAATTACCTTTCTAACCTTGACTTTGTGTGGTTATAAACCAACCACATCTCCTTCCTCCCTATGTCATGCTTATGTCATCATGTGATGTCATCCTCCCCTCTTTGTCCTCTTCTCATTGGTTGGATGACATCATCCCCTCTAATCTCTTTAATTAACTTCCTAATTGTTTGCCTAATGACCGCTGATCTGTTATACGGTTCGCTTAACTTTCGTTTTCGTTTATCGTTTGAGGGATCATACCCGGGATTTTATTACTTGGGTTTCCTTAACCTTTCTCAATACATTATAATCCTTTTATGATCCTCTCTTATAATCCTTTAATTTAAATCCTTTTTATCCTGTTACCTTATACTCAATTCTTTCCGTATCTAGTGGATTTCCGGGAAAAATCAAAGTGTTCGGAATTGGATTCTGACGATCTTTACATACACTTATATACCACATAGAGTACTAATAATATCCCAGAAGATCAATAACAGAACCCCTACATAGTGTGGCTTGAAAAGTTTTCTCATTCAGCATAATCTGCAAAATCACTATTCATAAGGGTTTCAAAAATTTCCAAAAATTGGGGTTATTACAACATATGTGAGCCCAGCTCACATGTATGAGCGCAACTCAAAAGTGAGAGCCCACCAACTCATAGGTGAGAGTCCATCTCTCATGTGAGAGCCCACCGGCTCACCAGTGAGAGCCCAGCTCTCATGTGAGAGCCCAGCTCACATGTAAGAGCCCAACTCTCATGTGAGAGCCCACCGGCTCACAAATGAGAGCCCACCGGCTCACAAGTGAGAGCCCCGCTCACATGTTAGAGCCCCGCTCACATGTGAGAGCCCACCTCTCATGTGAGAGCCCACCGGCATACATGTGAGAGCGCAACTCACAAGTGAGAGCCCAACTCTTATGTGAGAGCCCGAATCTCATGTCACGAGCCCAGCTCGCATGTGCTGACCCAAGTCACATTAATCCACAATTCTAGCTCACACATGAGAGCCCAGTCATTCAATGTACTTATAGGGACCTGTTTAGGACCCATGACCGAAAGTGAGCATAACAACTACCCCCAAAATTCCTGGTCACATCTTGAGGCTAGGAATTTTCCAATATTAGCTTTTATGGCCCCGCAAGTGCGAGCCCAGGAGGTCGCACCACTCCGCCTCACATGCCTTTCAACGATCATGTGTTTTGAACCCATGACAGCTGTAGGACAGCTAGCGTAGGGATTCGTGTCGTCCTCTGAGATGGTGACACATGTCGCTTCCCCTTTCTCTCTCCTATCCCCTATTAATATGTGAGATTTCAACTTCATTTCTTCACTTTGCCAAGAACATTAACAAATTGTTGCTCATTTTGCTCAAGGATCTACCACGGAGAAAACCATTATTTCCACAAGAACCGTCTATCGGCGACGATATTCTCCGGGAACAGATTCATCAGGATCATCCTACGACTCACCTACAGGTACCCTTTTGATCTTCAATCATTTATATTCACTTTTGTTTATTCATATACCATGCGAGCACACACCAAATGTTCGATGCGAGCCCACACAAAATTATGAAACGTGATGCGAGCCCATCTGCCCGCATAGATACTTAGGCGCGACCCCGTGTGTGACGTGAGGACACCTAGGTGCGACCCCATACTTGTTTCTACTTTTTAGGGTCACACACTAATACTCACCATCTTTTACAGATGTCGAGTGCATCTTCAGCCTGCTCCTATGGATCGTCTCACTCTTCTTCGAGCCCGGCTCATTCCTCTATCAGCCCGGCTCACTCCTCAGCTACTCCATCTCCATTAAATTAATATACACCTGAGCAGCGAGGCTCGAAGGACTTTCAACGCGAACTGACCTCCCTCTCTGGCCGTCTCAGCCAACCTATTTCTCCTGGCTCTGCCGTCACCCCTCAAGGGGCCCTGAACATTGCTAGAGTTGAGAACTCGATGCGAGCATGTGGCTCTAGCTCGCTGGATATTCACCTTGACCCTAACCCTGAAGACTACACCAGGGAGACTAATATTTATGATTGGAGAAATAGGCCCGTGGACCTTTCCAAGATACCAGCCTCCCTTGGGGTGGAGGAACTCTTATGCCACGAGCCCGCTCCTATAGACAAAGAACGGGCTACGGAGATTCTGAGAGAGAAGACTGAAGAGAGACAGGCTCGCCCTAAGCAAGCTGCAACCAATGACCTCGACCCCATTCATGTTGATTCAGAGTCTACCTGATAGCAACCTGGGGAGTGCCTACTATGACACTAAGAAAGGGAAGGAGCTTATTCCCGCGGAGTATCCCATCTTGGGGCTCGAGGGTGAAGAAGACGACTCGCACTGGTCTTATGGCTCCCCTCAAAGCGAGGAGGTGGCAGATGTGACAAGCTAATTTAAAATCTGCAATTATAACTATGTTCCAGCGGCTTCCCCTGAGCCTTACATACCTCCTGCCCAGCCCGAATTTGAGGGTGAGATTATTTTCAGAAAGCAGATCATGCTAAATGGGGAGGAGAGTTCTACCACGGCCGAGGAGATAAAGGTGCTCGCTTCCGCGACCTGCCCACCTCGCTTACTCAGAAGCATCTGGCCGAGCACATCGAGCAGTTCCAGCTCAAGAGTCACGTTGTCTTGCCCTTGCCACACATGCGATGCTATAGGTTTAACCACCAGGAGAATGGAGGCAGGGTGCCTCGCATGGTTTTGTCCACCTTTTTTCTAAGGCTAGGAATCTCTTCAACCCTCCACCCTTTCATTAAGAACGATTGCAAGTACTACTAGCTTGTACCCCTTCAGATCAACCCGAATGGATACCGGGTCGCCCTCATACTATACATTATGTACCATAAGTGTGGGTACCCTCCTCTAACCCTGAGGCAGCTGGGTTATTTCCTCAACTTGAAGCACTCGCCAAATGACTTTGGGTATTTCTATTTCTCTGTCTGGCCATGCTTCAACAAGAAAAACCTCATCCACAATGGGCTGTGCAACTCAGAAAAGTGGAAGAGGCTCTACTTCTATATCCACGAGGTGCCTCGAGTCCAGACTCACTTCTACTATAACCCATATAAGATAAGTTCTCTCTAGCCACACTTCTTTTCTTTACAATAGTTCTTTCTTAATAATTAATTTTTTTACTCATCTCCAGCCACCCCGCCTCGCACTGTCCTTAATGGACAGGAAAAAATAAACGCGGATAGCCTTCTAGGACTTCCCAAGGCGGACAAGGATATCTAAAAACTCATAACAACCTCGAACCTGGTCACGTGTGGGTTTTTGAAGGAAGGAGTGAGGCTGACTCCTCAAAAGAAGAATTCAAAGAAAAGAGCCAGAAAGGGTAAGAATATCGGGCCCGCACATGCAAGCCCATGTGCTCGCATGTTTATATTTCTTGCACGCATCTCACTTAACATTACATTTTAATTTCCTGCATTTATAATCTGCTCGCATCACTTCTATCCATTATATCTTGTTGTGACTAATGTAATATTTTATTATTTTCTTTCAGAAATGGCCATCTCCCCTATTCCCTTCATGTAGGAGGCTGAGCAAGCCGCGACCTCGGGCCCAGTTTAGCCTGTAGCAGCGAGCACTGGGGCTCGCTCTCAGGTTAATCCTCCAGCCCGCATGACCACTCGCACTGAGCATCTCAAGAGCGGAGGGGCCTCTCCTCGACTAAAAAGGCATCGAGGCCCCAAAGACGGAAAAACCAGCGAGCCTGACCCGAAAGAGGCTGCTCCATCTAATGCCCCTCTCCCCACTTCTTCTTCTGTTAACACGGACGCGACCATATTTGGCCGGCTCGCTCAGGCTCATATCAGCGACCATGATGTGAAGAATTGGACTTCTTCTTTTCTTGAGGCCAACAATGATGCGTTGACCAGTGCCATGGCTGAGGTGTACTATAACCAGCTGTCTAGGGCTTGAGAAATACGAGCCATCAACCAGGCCAACATAAAGCTCGACTCCAAGGGAAAGTCCCTTCAGAGTAAGGTCAGCGAGCACGGGCAGGATAAAGTCAAGCTTGTGAATAACTACAACCAGAAGATGTTTGATCTGTCCGCTGCTCATGAGAAGGCGCTAAGGGACCAGAAGGAGGCCCATGACCTGGCCGTGAATGCGTGGAAGAAGGAGAAAGAATCCCTCAAGGAGAAGATGCTCTAGCTGGAGGGGTCAGTTTCTGCCTTGACTGCGAGCCGTGAGGCCGCCCTCACTGATGCCAAGAACCTGGGGGCTAGGAACTTCATGAAATTTTTTATCATCAACATTCTTGACTTCGATTGGGGTGCTCTGGGCGCTGGTACAGCTAGGCATGCTGAGAAGCTGAAGCTCGAGATGAAAAGGCATGCTCAAATAGTCAAGGAGGCCCGGCTCGCAGCTGAGCAGGCCCGACTCGCAGCTGAGCAGGCCTGACTCGCAGCTGAGCAGGCCCGGCTCACAGCTGAGCAGGCTCGGCTCGCAGCTGAGCAGGCTCGTAAGGAGGCAGAGACTAACAAGCCTTAGTTTAATTTAATTTGAAGATAGACTTTTGAATGGGTAAGCGGGAACCCTACTCGCCTCGCATATGTATTTTAGATCTCTTGCCTTGGGGCATAACTATTTATAACTTGTTTGTATAAATTGTTAAGTCCTTTGTGCCCGCATTTACCTTTATTATGCTAACTGATTGTCTTTATTAACTTCCTTTATTTTGTGTAAACTTACCATACTGACCAAGGGCTATCATAACCCTGGCCACGTATGACGGGTATTAAAATCAATGATAATTTTAAGTAAAATAAGCTCACATCACTGCTAACTCACAATTGTTGCATGTGTACTTGCATTAGTGAGCCGGGCCCATGGGCTCGCATCTTGTTCCTGTATCCTCTCCTCGCATAATGCGAGTCATACAATTCAAATCAGATTAGCTCGCCTTCTTCTTCCTTTGTCAGAGATTAAATCCTACCACTCCTGGTCTAGGGTTATCACGACCATTGCCGCGTATGGAAAATGTCCTTATTTGATAGAGGGCTGGGCTCCTTGGCTCGTACCCTCTAGCACATGTCGTCTTGCTAACTTTGAACTAAGTAGAATGTACCCGTGATACGCTTAAGGAGGACAAATTAGCATCTCTACTGGCCTATTATTGTTATCTGGCCGTGTATGGCTGGTTTGTTTGTCTAGAAACGAGTTGAAACCATAAGTTTTAACAAAGAGAGCGCGAGCCAAGGATATGGGCTCGCATCGCGGCTATCCCTAACTTTTAAGTCAGTTAGGTGGGTTTGTGGGCGCCTCTTTCAACTTTTATAGTTTTATCTTCATATTTAATCCGTTTTGTGCCCACTATTTTTCCAAGCGAGCCAAGGCCCAGCTCGATTTATAGACTTGCTGCAAAGCGGGCCGGGGCCCGGCTTGACTTATGATTTTAACATGTTAATGAAATAACTATTTTGTCCTCGCATGGGCTCCCAAGGATGGGCTCCACTGCTGGTATTTTAATCTATTAACATGTGTTAAAACATCAAGGCATAAATAAATATCAATCGTTCATTCATAGATAATGGAAAGTGAAAGGGTTACATGATTGTGGTCTCAGGAAGGCACCTATATGGAACTACCCCCGAGACATAGGAATATTTTAAGATAATACTAAGTCTGAGAAGAACAATATTACTAATAATACTTGTGGAGGTGTTTCGCATTCCAGGCTCTAAGGATCAACTTGTCCTGCATATCATTGAGGTGGTAGGTTCCCTCCCAGAGCACTGATTTTATCTTGCAGGGGTCTTCCCAATTTACCCCAAAGACTCTGAGGCTCACCACCTTGGTGTTTGGCATGATCCGACGCAGAACCAAATCTCCCACCTTAAAAGTCTGGGCTCGAACCTTACTGTTGTAGTGCCTTGCTATCCTCTGTTGATATGTTGCTATCCTGATCTAAGCATCTTCCCGAGTTTCTTCAATCATGTCCAAGTAGAGTCAATGGTTGACCTCTTTTACCTCTGAGTCATAGTTATACCTCCGAAAAGATCCTGCCCCTACTTCTACACCAAAGAGAAAGAGGTCTCTCCAGTTGTAGTTCGGGGGGTCGTGCTGTAAGACCAAAGGACCTGTGCGAGCTCCTCTGGCCATGTCCCTTTCTTCTCTTCAAGCTTTGCCTTCAAGGTGTGCTTAATGATTTTTTTAACAGCCTCCGTCTGCCCATTGCTTTGGGGGTGGCAAAATGCACTAAAACTCTTCTGAATTCCCAGCTGCTCACAAAATTCCCGCATTTCCTTACTATCGAACTGTTTCCCGTTATTAGATACTAACTTGTAAGGGATGCCATAGCGGCACACAATGGTCCTGTGCACAAATTCCTTGATCTTTTTTGCCGTGATAGTGGCTAAAGGCTCGGCCTCTGCCCATTTAGTGAAGTAATCTACCGTAACAACCGCATACTTGACACCTCCATTGGCCTTCAGGAGTTTTCCAATCAGATCAATTCCCCATATAGAGAAGGGCCAAGGGCTCATGAGGGATGTGAGAGGGGCCACGGGCTATTATAATAATTGGCATATCGCTGACACTTATCACAAGCTCGAGAAATTTTAAAAGCCTCTTTTTTCAGCATTGGCCAATAGTAACCCTGACGGAGGATTTTCTGAGCTAGAGAGCTACCCCCCAAGTGATTTTCACAAATGCCCTCATGTACTTCCCTTACGATATAATTGCATTCATCCCCATCTATGCACTTGAGGAGGGGCACACTGAACCCTCTTCTGTATACGACCCCATCGTATATCACATAGAGGGCTGCCTTGTATTTTATTCTTCTTGCCTCATTCTTTTCGTCCAGAAGTGATCCTTCTTTTATGTAAGCTAAGATATGTGTCATCCACGTGGGGCCGAGGTCATCACTAAGGCTGCCCGCCTCGAGCTCGGGCACACTAGGCTGCCTCTGTATATCATGGGGCACGACCCCTAACAAAGTGGCCTCACAGGGCGAGCCAAGCTTAGCCAGCTCGTCCGCGCCTTCATTCTGCCCGTGCGGAACCAGTTCCAACCTCAACTCATTGAACCTCACAATTATCCTCTGCGCACACTTCAGGTGGAGCTCTATTCTTGGCCCCTTAGCTTGGTACCCCCCGTTTATTTAATAGACCACGATCATGGAGTCACTGAACATATTCAAATTCTCTGCCTTCATTTCCAGAGCTAGCTTAAGACCTTTGCTCAAGGCCTCATACTCAGCATCATTGTTGGTTTCATGAAAGGCCAGATGGGTCGCCCGTCTAATCTTGTGGGCCTCTGGGCTGATTAGCTCAATTCCAGCTCCTGCCCCATCTCCATTAGAGGCTCCATCCACAAATAGGCTCCACCATAGGGCACTATTTTGGCTTTCCAGCCCGACCTCTTCTGCACTAGGTATGACAACAAGGGCTCCCTGCTCCACTTCTTGATGTGGAGGAAATTCCAGCACAAAATCGGCCAGGGCTTGGCATTTGATTGCGGTCCTTGGCTTATAATCCACCTCGAATTGGCCGAGCTCAACCGTCCACTTCAACATTCGACCAAAAGACTCCGGTTTGTGCATTACTTGCCTGAGGGGGTAGGAGGTTCGTACTTCAATCCCGTGCGCCTGAAAATAGGGCCTGAGCTTTCGGGAGGCCAGGATCAGAGAATATGCTAATTTTTCGAGGCTTGTGTACCGAGTCTCTTCGTCGGCTAGCCTTTTACTTACATAGTATACTAGGAGCTGGATACCATCCTCCTCTCAGACCAGTACCGCACTTATCGCAATGTCAGAGATAGCCAGGTATAGGACCAGAGTCTCACCTGCCTTTGGGTTGGACAATATTGGAGGACTGCTAAGATGCTTCTTTATGTTCTGAAAGGCTTTCTCACACTTTTCTGTCCACTCAAAATTCCTCCCCACTCCTTTAATTGCTTTGAAGAACTCCTGGCATTTGTCGGAGGACTTTGAGACAAAGCGGTTTAAGGCAGCCTCTCGCCCCGTTAAGCTTTGAACATCCTTCACCCGTCGAGGGGATCTCATCTCGAGTAGGGCTCGTATCTTGGAGGGGTTAGCCTCAGTGCCTCTATGGTTGACAATAAATCCCAAAAACTTCCCTGATTCGACCCCAAACACACATTTCTGGGGGTTAAGCTTCATCCTGTACTCCCTTAGGATCTGGAACATTTCTGATAGGTGGCGGACCTGATCCTTTGCTTCCTTTGACTTCACAAGCATATCATCTACGTAGGCCTCCATGGTTTTCCCCAACTGATGTTTGAACAACTTGTTCACCAACCTTTGATAGGTGGTCCCAACATTAAGGAGCCTGAGGGCATCCTGATATAACAATAGAGGCCCCGATTAGTAATAAATGAGGTGTGCTCCTGATCTGGCCCATACATTGGGATTTGGTTATATCCTGAATAAGCATCCATAAAGTTAAGTAGTGCGTGCCCAGCTGTGGAATCAACTAGATGGTCGATTCGGGGTAGCGAAAAACTATCTTTCAGGCAAGCTTTGTTTAGGTCGGTGAAATCCACACATGTCCTCCATTTTCCATTTAGTTTCTTGACAAGCACTGGGTTGGCCAGCCACATGGGGTAGAAAGCTTCCCTTACAAACCCTGCCTCCATTAGTCTATCCACTTCTTCTTTGAGGGCCTCTACCCTCTCTCCACTAATCGGCTGCCTCTTCTGTTCGACCCCCTTTTTTGGGTCCAAGTTGAGCCGGTGGCACATGACATACGGGTCAATCCCTATCATATTAGAGTGTGACTATGCAAAGACATCCAAATTTCTCCTTAAGAATTGGGCCAGATCTTCCCTTAGGTTAGGGCTTATGTTAGAGTCTATTCTGAGTACCTTGGAAGGATAATTCGGGTCTACCAACATCGGGATTGTGTCTTTTGCGGCCCCAGCCCTGTCAACCATTGGGGTATTCTCGGGTCTAAGTCTGCTCGAGCCTCACTGGTTTCTCCCACTTTCATGATTGTCAAACCTTCCGTATCCTCGAGCTCGGGCTGGTGAGCTCGAACCGGATTTACCAAGCGTTCAGTGCGAGTGATTTTGTTGGGCAGATCCATAGTTGTTGTTGTTTCATCGCGTACCCACTTTCCTTTCCTGAGTCTTGTAGCAATTTGTTCTGTGCTCTCTTTTTCATTACTTGCCTCTTCTACAATTCCCTCCTGTACCAACATGATGGGCTAAGAGGCCTCCATCAGCAGGGCCCCTAGGCGTGGTTCCACCTAAATCCCCATGTGCTCGAAATAGTTCTCGTGCAATTCCTCGATTGAAATCATGTTACAAGTCTCGTGTCCCTCAGGACGTACTCTCTTCCTGCCCTCTGCCTCTTCCATGAGGACATCACCTTCACCCGGTTTGACCGTCTTCTTCGATGCATTTCCCGAATCAGTTGCCCTGAGTGCCTGGTTGTAGCAGACCATCGATTCATATGGGAATTTTACTGTCATGTGATGGATCGAGGTCAGCATCCTCATTGCGCTCATAAGGGGCCTGCCCACTATAATATTGTAGGCACAAGGCTGATCTACAACTGTAAACATAGCGATCTGGGTGACGACATAAGGTTCTTCTCCTAAGGTCATCGGGAGAAGAATCGTCCCTTTTACTCCGATTGAGTTTCCCGTGAACACATACAAGTGCCCACCTATCGAGGTCTGTTCTCTATCCAGCAGTCCTAGTTTCTTGTAGGCATCATAGGTTAGAATGTCTGCCGAGCTCCCGGTATCCACCAATGCCTGATGGACATTCACTGTCCCACTCTTTATTTTTATGACCAGGGCATCAGTATGGGGGTAGTGCACCCATTTTGCATCATTCTCCCAAAACACAATATCATCAGCCTCCTTTTCAAAGAGCTCTGGGGGCCTTTGGCTCAAATGGTTGACGTTGGTGAGGGGCTTGTCCTTTGCTTCTCGGGCATATATGTACATCGCCTTCCGGCTGTCTTCACCAATGTGAGACCCGCCTAGAATAATATGATTCTGCCGGCCCGGGGTATACTCACTTTGTCTTCTGGGGGTGGAGGAGGGATTGTATGATAATCAGTCCTGTGTTTTCGAACCTCCTTGACAACCCACTCTGTAAGCTTTCCTTACCTTATCAGCATCTCGATTTCATCCTTTAGTTATCTGCAATCAGCTGTATCATGCCCCGTGGCCTCATGGTATGCATAATACTTCCAAGTATCCCTCTTGTTGTAGTCTGTGAGAGGGGATGCTTTCCGGAACACCCCTTTCCTAGCATAGGTAGCATATATGTGGTCGATGGAGGCTACCAGAGGGGTGTGTGTCTGCCATTTGCTTGTATAAGACCTCCCCAAATATTTGTTTATTTCTTTTCCCCGGGAAGACTTCTTGGGGCTTGAACTACATTGATACGTCTTCCTCCTCTCATCATTACTCGAGAACCGGCCTCTCTTCTCTCGATAATTCTCGTTGATTTTCAGCTCCCTCATCGACTTCTCTACCCTCTTAAAGGGTTCATCTTGCTCATAGAATTATTCCAAGGTCTTTGGCTCATTAGCTTGGAGGCTTTTCCAAAATTTTGACCCTTCTTTTAACCCCGCTATCAGAAAGTTCTTGATGGTCTCTTCACTAGCAACTCTCACCTTAGGAACTTCATTATTGAACCGGTAAAAGTATTCCGCCTGAGGGTTCCCTCCCTCTGCTTGATGTTGGCTATCGTGGCCACATGAGATGAGTAGTGGAGGGTGGATTAAAATTTTCGGATGAACAGGTTTTCCAAATGTTGCAACGTCCTTATGCTAGTCGGTCCTAACTTGGAGAACCATTGCGGGGCACTCCCTCAGAGTGATGCTGAAAAAAGTCTGTAGTGGGTTGGCTCTGGCACCTGATAGACCTCCATCTCTGTGTTAGATTGTATAAGGTATTCCGCTGGGTCGGCTTCTCCGTTGAACAGAAGATCGGGGTTGTGCTTGAATACTCGAGGCAAGGGAGATGATCGAATGACAACCGTAAACGGAGAAGGGGCCGTCGAGGGCAGGGGTTCCCTCTTCTCCTGTTCCATCTGATCTAGGATCTTCCTTAGGTCACCCACTCTAATGACTTTTCCTTCTCTATCACCATTTACATTACTAGAATGGTGAGAGCACTGAGATCGCTCGTGGCATCCCCTTCCTCCATCTTGTACATGCGACTCCTCTTCATGACTGTCTCTACGCCTACGTCGTCCCTCCCTCCTGGGCGGGGGACGCTGTTGTCTTTCTCAAGGAGTCGCTGCACGCCCTCTTTTTAGGGTTTTCTGATCTTTGGACTCCTTCTCTTCTCTCTCTTGCTTGCTATTCTTCAATTTGAGCCTGAGTTCATGCTCACTTAGATTCTTGCCCACGCGGTCTAGCATACTAGTCGACCTTGCCTCGTTCTAAGCTGGCTTCTTCCCCGATCTCTTAGAGATCTGGCTGCCCCGCTCAACCCAATCCTGAGGTATCTCTTCCTAATCTAGTGATGCCTCTTTCTTCTGCTTGGCTTCGGTTTCCGCGTCATCAAACTCGTGAATCAGCCTTTTGGGGTCCCTTGCCCTTCCAGCTATGTTGAGAGACCTTGAAGCGGCGAGCCTTACGCTTGGCGTTCCGGACCGAGCTTTTCTCTACCCTTGACATTTAGGCATTGATCTCGTTCATTTGATCGGCCAGCCCTTCAATATTTGTCATGACCGCCTGCCCGTCCACGGTTGTGATTGGTGGTGGTGGCGCCTGACCCTCCGGGGGCTTGTGCTCGAACTCGTTCCAGTCCTTCTTCTTACCCCCGCTTCCTGGTGTCACCGCTTGTTTGCCTTTTTTGGCCATCTCTTCTCCCTGAGATAAACTTCCCTCCTTCTAGTGCCAAATGTTATAGGCAGAATTTCATATAACAGTGTTTTGGAGGTTATTAGCCTGAATAAAGAACAAGGGTGGTGTTTGAGGGCGGAGGAAGGTTATGTATGGTGGTGGCTGAGCTTGTATGTTGACTCCTTCAGAAAGAATAGGGTTTGTGTTAATCTCTATCAAGTGTCGACTCATGTCTCATACAACTGCCTATGTACCCTATTTATAGGGATCAAGCCTCACGTAGTTCTTGGGGAACAAGTCACATAGGCTAGGGTTAGGGTTCTTCAACCCGTGCAGTCCAAGCCCATGATAAAGTCAGGCCTTCAGCCAATTAGTCACGTAAATCTCGATCGGCTCCACATGCTTCTTACAATCTCGCGGCATCTCCACATTTCTTCCCGTAATTGTAGGAATAACCCATGTTCCCCAAAATTTCCGAGCAACTCAGTCATCTATGAGTCACTTTCCATGTTTCAAACAAAGTCCTTTAATGCGGGCCGGCTTGGTCACCTAGGCCCGCACCGCCTTCCTTCTCAATTAATAAATATGATGTTTCCTTTGGTTTCCACAAGATGTGGGCTCATGGGCCCAACTCGCATATGAGAGCCCACCAGCTCACATGTGAGAGCCTATCCCAAATGTGTGAGCCCAGCTCATATGTATGAGCGCAGCTCACAAGTGAGAGCCTACCAGCTCACTAGTGAGAGCCCAGCTCTCATGTGAGAGCCCACCGGCTCACAAGTGAGAGCCTGCTCTCATGTGAGAGCCCACCAGCTCACAAGTGAGAGCCCCACTCTCATGTTAGAGCCCAACGGCTCACCAGCGAGAGTCCACTGGCTCACCAGTGAGAGCCCAGCTCACATGTGAGAGCCCAACTCTCATGTGAGATCCCACCGGCTTACAAGTGAGAGCCCGGCTCTCATATGAGATCCCACTCTCATGTGAGAGCCCATCGGCTCACCAGTGAGAGCCCAACTCTCATGTGAGAGCTTAACTCACATGTGAGAGCCCAACTCTCATGTGAGAGCCCACCGGCTCACAAGTGAGAGCCCAGCTCTTATGTGAGAGCCCACCGGCTCACATGTGAGAGCCCAGCTCACAAGTGAGAGCGCAGCTCACAAGTGAGAGCCTGGCTCTTGTATGAGAGCCCAGCTGGCACGTCACAAGCCAAGCTCGCATGTGGTGGCCCAAGTCACATGAATCCACAATTCTAGCTCACACATGAGAGCCCAGCTCACATGTGAGAGCCCAGCCATTCAATGTACCCGTGGGGACCTGTTTAGGGCCCATGACCGAAAGCGGGCATAACATAGACCAATCTGTAATTGCACCAAATGGGGCCTATATCATTAGTACACACTTGCACATTGGAATCATTATATGTAAGGAGCACTTGAGTGATCTAGTTTTTATGATCTGTATTTTCATACTTCCTTTATAAGCAAGGAAATAATTATTTGCAAATTAGTCCATATGTATGTGAATCATCATTGTCATCCCTCTCTCCCTCTCCCTCCCATTTTTCTTGACAACACTATATATACATCAAATTCAATACCACATTTTTCAACCAAAAAGTAAACATGAAGGCACATTTTCTTTATCTATTGGCACTTTCTATCGTAATGATAGTTCTTGATTTCTTTACCACCACCGTAGCGCAGCCAGTGGCACCAAGTCCAGCCCCATCAGGACCCACAAATGTAACAAAAATCCTTGAAAAAGCCAGTCAATTCACTACACGAGTCCGCCTCCTAAAAAACAATCAACTAGATGATCAAATCAACACTCAACTCAACAACTCAAAACAAGGATTAACCATATTTGCACCCACAAATATTACTTTTGCAGCCCTAAAGCCCAGAACCCTGAATTCTCTTACTGATCAACAGAAGGCCCATCTCATCCAGTTCCACATCATATCATCTTTTCTTTCCACCTCACAGTTCCAAACCGTTAGCAATCCGATAACAACCCAAGCTGGGAACAGTAATGAGGGACAGTTTACGTTAAATGTAACGACTTCTGGTAACTAAGTGAATGTATCAACATGGGTTACTGATGCAACAGTTGGCAATACTATATATACTGATAATCAGTTAGCTGTCTATCAGGTTGACAAAGTGCTTCTTCCGTTAGCCATGTTCGGGCCTCACACACCGGAGAAAAATTCCGGTAAGGTGGCCGATAGCCCCATTTCTGATGATGGTATGAATATAGATGCATCTGGTGCCTATAGTTTGATTTGCCTGCATAAATTAATAATGGCATTGGGATTTATTGTGCTGGTTGCTTGCATACATTTGTAGCAATGTGAATGATCATCAATATTAGTTTTTAACCGGGTTACATGGTTAAAGAAAACAACATTTTCATTTATGGGGCATCTTAAGATCTGCCGGTTTGTATGTGCATGATGTATCTTCTTTTTTTGCATGTATTTATGGAGAAGATTCAAGTTACTTGCTTCACTTGACACCTGAGAATTATTAGAAAAAGTATTCACTTGTAACTTACTCAAAAGGAGAAAAGGTCACAATATAGAAACTTGGTCTCTATTGAATATCAGTCTCTACTTATATTCAAATCAAATCCTAAACTGCATATTAGCAACTAGTAAACCAAATATAGTTTTTTTACAACTTAAGCGCCAACACGTTCAATTTAAAATCAACATAAAATCTATTCAGCATAACTTAAAAAGGCATGGATGATGATACCCTTTAAAATCAACATAAAATCTATATTGGGAATCTGCCCCGATTCCTGGTGTCTGCGGAAGCATTTTTGTATACCCGTGTGCTCAGACCCACAAATATTACGATGATAATAAAATAACAAACCAACTAAATAGTAAAAGAGACAAGAGATTTTAACGTGGTTTGGAAAGCCTACATCCACAACAACTTCACTAGATAAACATATATTATAATACCCGGATATGCGAGCCTGATTTCTATAATCAAATTTAGTCTACTAGCATATCTATTATGTATATCCCTCACTCACTGAAGTGTTACCCTCAAAACCTCCCCCTATCACTATTTCCCGACAACCTTTCCTTTTCTCCCTCTTAACCCCGCACAGTGCCGAAGGCCTTCTCCTGCTGCAGCGAGACCACCTCTAATGGCTGCATCCGACCCAAATATCCTAAGGAATAGTTTAGGCACGAGGACCTTCTATCCCGACACTTCCTGAAAGCAAGCTAAGCTCGCTCTCCTACTAGACAGACTATCTAGCAGCTATATAAAAGGAGAAAGAAAAGAAAGGTGTAATTAGAAATGAAGGGGATGGGGTTATTTATATGGGAGAAAGGTGGGTGTCCCTTTCTCCTTTTCAATGTGTGACGAAGAGTGAAAATGAGGAAACTTGGTTTTAGGCTTAAAACCCAACAATCTCCTCCTTCGAACTTCTGACTCTTTCTTCCTTGTTTCCTTCATAGAAAACCACTTCAATTACAGAGATTTCCCAAGCTCCCCCCAAGTCATAGACTCCAAACTATTCTCTAGTTTGCACTTTCATTCTCGAATGCCCACTTGCTCTACGCACAAGTGTCCCATTGGCCTCTTTTGTCCAACTACATATATGTGATGCAATTTGTTGTATGCGCACATACTCACTTGATTCACGTCGACCAATCCCACATGTAATCCCTCACACACGCAAGTATGACTCACACACGCAAGTGTGACCATCGATCTTTCATTTACCCCAACTGCATATCAAACGAATCAATTCGTTGCATGGTTCACTGCTCACTTGATTCGTGTTGATCGATGCACATATGTAGCTGCAGTGCACCAACTACCCGTTGATGTCGGGGAAGCTCTTCGACCAAACTTCCATCCCGACAGTCTTTGCACCCTCGTCTAGATTTGACAGCAATACAACCGCAGTAGTATCCTTCAAGTCCCTCTTCTCTCATGCACGAGATAACCAGATTTTCGAAGTTCCGGTACGGTCTGGCTCCGTACTAACCAGATTATATATTCCCCATGTAGCTCCCCCTTTATCTGAACCATACGGCCTCTTTCGATTTCCATAGCTCCCCCAACTACAGAACATCTGTAGCCTTCTGAAGCTAAGTGGACGATAAATATTAGATTCTTCCTCAACTTAGGAACATATCTTACCCCGCCAAAATTACGAACTGCCCCATCAAACATTTTGATTTTCACAATTCCAATCCCCTTGATCTCACAAGTAGACCCATCAGCCAAAGAAACTGTTTCATTCTGTATTTCATGGAATTCCTCAAAATGCTCCCTCTCGGAACATATATGGTAAGATGACCCCGAGTCTAATATCCATTTCCCTGGAGAACTAGTGTCTCGATTGAAGACGATGCAAACATCTTCACAATCGAGAGTAACCACAGTCAATGATGCATCCGGGTTTCTCTTATTAAGCGGATAATTCGGCCTAATATGACCCCACTCCTTGCAACCAAAGCACTACTTGTCCCTTTCACTGTATTTGGATTTACCCCTGCTATTGGTAGATCCCCTCACAACACCTCTTCTTCTATTGTTTTGACTACGCAAAGCCAAAACTGTCACGTCGTTCCTGTCACACTCTTGGTTCTTTCTGCTAGCATTGGATAAAAGTGCTGCCTTAACCTCCTCCATCTTTACGGTGTCCTTTCCGTACAAAATGTTAGAGACTAAATTATCGAGTGACTCCGGAAGCGAAGTAAGAAGAATAAGGGCCTTATCTTCTTCCTCCATAATCACATCATCCTTTTGAAGTTGATCAACAATACTATTAAACACATTCATGTGCTCAATAATATTGCCATGGGCTGCCATCCTCAGCCGGTACAATTCGCGTTTCAGATTTAACTTTATAGTCAAGTTCTTCCCGAGATACAAAGTCTCCAACTTTGACCACAACTCTTTTGGAGTGCTTTCGTGCACAACATTATTAATAATGTTATCTGCAATGCATAGTATGATGGTACTCATGCATTGCGACTCAACATCCTCCCAATCTTCATCGCTCATCTTTGTTGGTTTTCACTCCTTTCCCTTGAAAGCCCTTGCTTGCTTTTGTTGGGTAAGGATATCCATTACCCTTCTCTGCGAAAGAGTAAAATTTCCTTTACCATCAAACTGATCCACCCTGAACCCTCCAATATTTACCATGATCTTCCCTTGCACACACAAAACAAGTTAAACAACTAAATCAATTGGCCAGGTAAGTGTAAGAAACAGTGGGAGCTCTTCCGTCGAAACGGTACCAATTAGAGAACTACTTTTCTTAATGACTTTCCTTCGGCACCAATTATTTAAGTCCAGCTCAACCAGCTCTTGATGCCATTTGTTGGGAATCTGCCCCGATTCCCGGCGTCTGCGGAAGCGTTTTTGTATACCTGTATGCTCAGACCCACAAATATTATGATGATAATGAAAACAACAAACCAACAAAATAGTAAAAGAGACAAGGAATTTTAACGTGGTTCGGCAAGCCTACATCCACAACAACTTCACTAGATAAACAGAGATTACGATAACCGGATATGCGAGCCTGAATTCTATACTCAAATTCAGTCTACTAGCATATCTATTGTGTATATCCCTCAGTCACTGAAGTGTTTCCCTCAAAACCTCCCCCTATCACTATTTTCCGACAACCTTTCCTTCTCTCCCTCTTAACCCCGGACAGTGCTGAAGGCCTCCTCCTGCTGCAGCGGGACCACCTCCGATGGCTGCAGCCGACCCAAATATCCTAAGGAATAGTTTAGGCACGAGGACCTTCTATCCCGACACTTCCGGAAAGTAAGCTAAGCTCGTTCTCCTACTAGACGGACTATCTAGCAGCTATATAAAAGGAAAAAGAAAAGAAATGTTTAATTAGAAATGAAAGGGATGGAGTTATTATATGGGAGAAAGGTGGATGTCCCTTTCTCCTTATCAATGTGTGACAAAAAGTTAAAGTGAGGAAACTTGGTTTTAGGCTTAAAACACAATAATCTATTCAGCATAACTAGTTACACAGTTATCTTGGTTTTTCTACTTCCATTTGATCTGATGCAATATTGGCACTGTCATGGAGAACATGCCCCATATTCTCATTACGAACTGAAAAGATAGCCCTCTTCAGAAGTACAAGTTATGAGAAATTCCATTTCACCATCAAATTTTCCGAGATTATCGGTAGTACAAAGTTTCTTCGATTTTGGTAATCCATCAATATCAGCTAATTGAAATCGTCTCCCTTGTAACATGATAAGATACTTCTGGAATTGAACATTATCAATTAACTTGCCATTGCAAGTGATCGTCACCACTTTTAATTTTGCCGAAACTTCTAAACAAGCGAGAACCATATTGACATCATCACTAAATACTGTCGGAACATTCCACAAAACCTTGACACAGCTTGCTCTAAATAGTCTGTCCAAAATAACAAGGTCAATTTTATATAAACAATTAAACATTATAACCTTATAGATATGTAAGCCTACAAAATGTTTTAGAATCTCAGGGATATTACTGAACATACACGATCTGATCAATGCTAGCACCATGTACAGCATTAATAATTGCCCTAGCTGCCTCCATCTTAGGCTCAAGAAACTTGAAATTTTGGACAACATCTACAAGACTGCCAATACAGTTGCAGTGAATGACAGGAAAAGCTAACTTTCATGCATAATCCTAACTACATAAATTAAATTAACAGAAAGACACCCACCTTTATAAAGTTTCCTCCTCTAGCAGTTATGTTTGAAATTATCCAACAGGAGTACATCACACAATACTTCTGGTCTTGGCGTATCATCCACTCGACACTCCACAGTACACCCTCTTCAATCATAAGCTAGAAGAAAAAAAAATTGAGTAAACAGAAGAGAGAGCACTCTATAAAAAAAGATGTTACATAAGAAAAAATGTGTTAATAGTCGATCCACACATGAGCATATATATGTAAAATGAAAACTCAAAATGCTTTTGACGCCTTTAAAAGAAAAAAACTGTCCCTGTTTTCTGGATGTCTCTTTATCAAAATATCGCTCAATTTGCGCTAGTATCTCCAAAGGCTAAGAACGACCACACCGCATCCATAGTGGAAAATCAAGAACTGTACATACAAAAAGTAAAGACCAAAATCTTACTTCTCATGGAACTCCCTTCAATGTCAATAATAATGGGTGTTTGGCTGCGCCTTATTTTGTCAAATAAAGTCCTTAACTATTCTTGTATAGATCTACGAACCCTTCATAGATCAAATGGCACAGGCTCATTGACATACAACTGGTCAATAGAAAACAGTTTGAAGAAGTAACCCACAAATAGGGGAACACTAATGTTAAACAATTTTTATTTATTTATTTATTTTTACAAAGATAAAGGAAAAGATATAACTACAATGATCAGATCGCAGAACCAACCGCTACCTAAAAAACGCCTCAAGCTCCGCATGTGGATTGGAATCCATAACTATAGTTAAATCCTCGCTATACATGCACATTCAGTGTCGGGAACTCAAGGTCTCTAATTTTCAGTATGTGACTGTTTTTTTGTGTGATTTTACAAGTTGAAGAGATAGAAATGCAGTTAAAGTCTAGAACAGATATTTATAGGTCTTTTTAGTTTAAATATGAAACTGATAAAGATTGAGAGAAATAGAGAGATTTCTTAGAGAATTTTTTTTAAGTAGAGATAGAAGCTGAGAGAAAACTGGGGGAAAAAAATTTTGGTGGAAAAAAAATAATTTTCGTAAAGTTTTTCATAACAACAAAAATCCCTTTCTAATATTTATGGACTCTAGAATTATGTAAACAAAAACCTAACTACCCCTTTCCTTGCAATGCTACTGATAACTATAACCTGCTATTCTTCATACTAGGGTTACTTACGGAAAACATGCTAGTGCAATCCTGACATTAGGCTTTTTAGATGTGGCTTCGCTGGAAACTTAAGTTGAAAAATATTGCATTCATCGCATTATCGTACCTTAAAATGACAATCACTAGCCCATCTCACCATTCTTCCCAGTGCGAGAAGTCCAGAATTGCATTTTATTGCTGAGTCAGAACTGAACACACACAGGTAAACACATAGTAATTGTAAAATCAAACAATTCTGCCAATATCAGGTAATATACTACATCTACATATTTGTTAGAATTCAAACCAGAAAATAATTATTACAATAAAATATGTTGTGAAGTAACGTGCATGCATAGGAGAATAAAGCTGTGCAGATTAACTCTCAAGAAATATGCAGACCGGGTTCCTGAAATCATGGATGTCTAGGTTGACAAGTATAAGCAGAAGTTAAGTCACAGCTAAGTAGTCAAGCAAAAGAAATAATTGCAGCAGTTTTGAAAATAACAATATACATCCCTATAAATAAGGTGGGGTGGGTTGGTTTGAATTTGGCATGTGAAACAAAGAAGAACTTGGAGCAGTTGTTTAGATCAAGAATTGAAGTGAGAAAATATGGTAGGCTTCATGAAGAGATAAAATAAGTCCAGTGTTTATACTACCTGCATGCATTAATCCATAGCTGTACTAATATATGTTGCTGCCAATAGTTTTTGTAATAAATAGTTTACGATGTTATCTAAGGTTAAGTAATCTCAAGCCTATAAATAGGCTTCTATGTTTGTATTGTATAAAAATACACCGAAGTGAAAATTTACAAAGAGAAAGAAAAGAGCTGAAGCTCTTGTAAGGAAAAAAAGGTGCAGCCTGTGTGTGTAAACACTTATATATATATATATAAGTTGTATATCTATTATTAAGAAATAACAGTAATCTCCTATTATTGTGCCGGTGTATTAATATTATTGAAAGATTTTGGTGTAAAGCCCAACCTCGTTTCCAGCAAGTGGCATCAGAGCTAAGGTTCCGTTCGTGAAAAATGGCGATGCTGGTGCAACCAAATATTCCAAAATTGACGGGTACAAATTACGGGAACTGGAGTATTCAAATGAAGGTTTTACTCGGTTCCTACGACAATTGAGATATTGTCGAAAGCTGGTATGACGAGCCCATAGATGCAGCCGCTGAAGCAGCCCTATCAAATGCTGAGAAGAAGGTGTTAAAGGAGTCCCGAAAAAAGATAAAAAGGCGTTATACACGATTTTTCAAGGTGTCGATGAATCCAGCTTTGAAAATTTTTCGGAGGCAAAAACATCAAAGAGTGCGTGGGAGATTTTGCAAAAAAAATTTCAAGGAGTCGAAAAAGTAAAAAAGGTACGACTCCAGGTGCTACGCGGGGAATTTGAAAATTTAAAAATGAAGAGTTCTGAAAATATTGGTGAATTTGTTACGCGCTTGAAAGATGTGACAAATGAGATGAAAAGAAATGGTTAAAGTCTCGACGATGTTCGGGTCATGGAATACTACTCCGTTTGCTGACCAGAAAATTGGATTACGTTGTTACTTCTATCGAGGAGTCAAAAGATTTGTCAACAATTTTGATTGACGAGCTCGTTGGTTCTATTCAAGCCCACGAGTAGCGAATGAACCAGTATGATGATGCAAACCATTTGGAAAAGGCGTTGTAAAGTAAGGTATCCATCGGTGACAGTTCTGACAGTAGCAGTTCTGTACGTGGCAGAGGTGGATTTAGAGGTGGACGAGGACGTGGAAGACAGTCTTTCAATAGAGGCCAAAATTCTGAAAATTATCAACCATCTGGCCGTGATCAGAATTTTAGAGGCCGAGGAAGAGGTGAATTTCAATGAGGTGACAAAACTCAATTTCAGTGTTATAATTGTAATAAATTTGGTCA
Source organism: Apium graveolens (assembly GCF_009905375.1). NCBI lineage: Eukaryota > Viridiplantae > Streptophyta > Magnoliopsida > Apiales > Apiaceae > Apium > Apium graveolens. The sequence continues at coordinate 216,080,351 of NC_133652.1, forward strand.
CTTCAGTTATGACTGTAGATCTTTAAAAGTAGAAGAAATGAGTCATTTTGCTACAGCAAAAGAAGACAAAGATATTGGTTCTGCTATGTTCTTCACTTACTGTTAGTCGCTGAACACGTGCTAATATTACACGCAAGTATACGAGTTCACAAGTAGTATAAGATATAAATCAGATTCGATCCCACAGAGACTGTATTGGTTAACTATCTAAATTACGTACCTAAGAAATAATGTATGGTTATTATTCAATGCTAAGACGATAACAAATTGAGAATGTTTATAACTAAGAATTACGCTAACTATTATAACCACGGGAATAAGATAGACTGAGATAATATATATGATAGGCATGGGATTCTAACTTCATTAAATACTTCATTCAATAGCCTTATTATTCTCAACCTTAGCATGCAATAGTGATGACACTAATCAGACAACATGAAACTGATAAACGCCAACTTTCGTTGCACGAGTACCATTCTACCAGTCATCCACAAAAGAGATAGAAGCTGAATAGACACCAATTATATTAAGACCCTATATGTCTATAGAATTTGACAACATAACGATTTAAGCACAAGTTATCTATCTTGATTACATAGGGCAAGTAAGATGGTTAAAATTACCTACGAATCATGCATAACAATACATGAACCTATGCTAGCATGGCAAGTTCTAAATCCTTAAATTCACTTTCGCTTCATTAAGAATTAACACGCTATCTTATAAGTTCGCGACGCTCACAAGACGAATACGCACAACCAATACTAGGATATCATACAACACATGCTAAGGAATCAAATAATTTAACTAAAGAAATCCATAAGTAAATCCTCTAGAACCCCACCATAACGATTAGCCCATAATCGAACTCATCGCAAATGTGGGTTCCAATGAAAACATACGATCAGATCCTTTCTGAACTCCCGCTATCAAAGATAAGCTTTTTCCTATACTATAGTTGCAAGTCTAATAAACCAAAGTACAATCAAGAATATAGGTTCAGCAAAACAAGATACAAGCATCCAAATTACAACTCAAAATAAAGATTCACAAGAATAAATTAGTTCGTCTTCGCCTTTGTTGAATTGTACCAAAAGGTCTCTTACCGTCTTCTCCCTCCTTGATGTCTTGATAACTCCGAATATCTCCTGAAAAATGACCTAAGTTATGTTTATATAGTAGTTCATGCATCCCAGGAGTCCAGCAATTCAAATTGTAAAAGAATCAGGATTTTAATATCTCGACCCAGCGTGGCTGCGCGCTGCCTCTCTTTACACCCGGCGCGGCCGCGCGCAACACCAGCGCGGGCGCGCCTGCCTTCTGCCAAAACTTCATCTTTTTTCTTCTTCTTTATTCCTTGCAGCTTCGAGCCAATCATTCAAGCTTTTATTCCAGCACATCCTACCACCATATTAGCATCAAAATAATGCTAATTCACCTGATTCACGAAATAAAGCCTGAAATGCATAAACACTTGAAAACACGTTAAAACACAAATAACTTGAGTAATACACCAACTCAAAGATTATTAGAGAATAAATAAGTGTCATAAATGCCACTTAACACACCCCCAAACTTGAATCGATGCTTGTCCTCAAGCATAAACAGATTCAAAGAATAAAAAATAAAAATGCATGAATGCAACGATCCCCAAACAATAACTAAACCAATAAACTAGCAACACCTCAGCAAATGCAGTTATTCATATAAAGATCCATCAAATCTCACAAATCAATCTACACACCAGAGATGTGCGTGTGTGCAAATGCTTACAGATATACTATTGCAACTAGATCGACAATTATAACTCACTACTTATCGAAATAATCGTAAGTTTATAAATAGAAGAAAAGCTAGACTCAAAATAACTTATAACACTTCAATTCTTATATCAGAGTTAACATGGATTCATGCTTGTATTCACAACAAAACAACACAAATATGCTTATTTGATCATGCAATGAGTGAGGTCCACAAAAGACTTATACAATAGTACCCATGTAACGACCGTTAGGTTAGTGAATCCCAGACTATAGAAGCCTTAGGTCACTAGGCACAAAGTCCCCTAAGAACTTAATAACTCGAGTACTAAAGAGTCCACTCATGATCAATTATACATAACACTTATTCTCTTCTTTTTTTCCTTTTTTCTATATGTTTTTCTCTTTTTTTTTCTCAATTTCCGAATGAGTGTGTTTCGCTCCATCTCATTCAACCCTAGACTACTCATAAAAATATGAGCCGGCTACTAGCCATTTGACACCTAGCCACACAACTAGCAATGAAATCCAATTTCTCCAATTTCTAAATATCCATGTCTTTTATTATTAAGAGAATACCCTAATTTCTAAATATAAACAAGCGATTAAACCTGGACAAACCAACAAATCATGACTATGATCTAGCACTGTAGCAACCTATAAGACTTAGTGAAATACAAATGTCTCTAGCATGCAAATCAATCCAATAAGACTCAACATTACTAAATACGACATCACTGCACTAGCATCAATATCACCAATTAATCAGAAAAATTATCTAAGGAAATCATAAGATAATGCAAATGCATGAAACTAAATGAACAAACTATCATAAAAACTACCAAAAATAATAATAATAAAAAAAACTACATGGAAAAATATATGCAACTATATGAAATAAAACTATCATGAACATGCAAACTATATGAGACTCACATAAACATATTCCTTCAACTACTACCCCCAAACTTAAAATATTCACCGTCCTCAGTGAAAGTAATAGTAAGGAATCAGGCATATGAAAGAGATATGTCCTAAGTCCAATCATGTATGAGGATTTAGGAATAACTTTTTATGTAATCTCTTTTGATTTCATTGATATTAATAAAAGACTCGTTTTGTTTTTATTACGGGCTCTATCTATTTAAGTGTTTAAATAAGATGTACCATAGTTTAGAGTAAAGCTTTTTATAAATTATGATGAGATCATAATAGTGAGACCTAAAAGATGAAAACTCTAAACTTAAACAGTTCCTGGTCATAGGATTACTAACTAGTAATTAATAATCCGCAAAGATCGGTACATACTATGCTTGCTTCATTATGAAGGATGTCTGTTCTCATAGATATTTGTGTGGTGACACTATAGCTAGTATGTAGGTGCTTATTATAGAATAAGTTCACTGAACATGCCTCGCACAGCTGAATAACTGATGGAGTTCACTCACGTGTCAGCAGTTATTCACATAGTGATAGTTGTACAAGTATCCTTAGACTTGAGGTCATCATAGTCATCTTGTGTACACTGAACTATGCTTTGGTTTAGTTCTTAGTCTCCAAGGACAATTATTAGGGCTCTACTGGGTATAGGAATTTGTACACGAAGATAGTGTATGATCAATAAAGGATCTACCCCTTCCAGTGAAGGAAGAGAATGTTCAAGGCTGATCCACTTATGCTAGTTCAGGAATCTCTGGCTAGAGTGAATGAAATTAGAAAGGAGTTTCTAATTTACATAGAACTGAGCATAGTAAATGGGAAAGCAAATGATTAAATTAGATAGGCTTGACACAAGATCCATGCCTTGTATTTAATCAGGACATTGGAGGGTAGAAGGAGTTAATTGTACAGTAACTATTCACTGAATAGGTTCTTGGTATTCTAAGCAGTGAATTCGTATTATCCGGATAGTCGTGATATGCTGAGAAGTATCCCTCATGATGTAGAATAAATATGATTAATTAATTAATCATATTTAATAAATTAGAGAATTTATATAAATAATGATAAAATAGTTTTATTATTATTTATTTCTACTACCGGCTTAATATTGAACCTACAGGGTCACACCATAAAAGAGAATGATTTAATGGTGGAGGAATTAATTAATAATGGCTAATAATTATTTATTTATGAAATAAATAATTAATTGGCAAATTTAATAATTGATTAAATGAGATTTAATTGATTATAAATTAATTAAGAAAAGTTCTTAATATTATTAATTAAGAATTTAATTTTTGGAAATTAAATCAAGAGAGAGAATTATTTCTAAAGTGTTTAGAAAAAGGATTAATAATTAAAAGATGTTTTAATTATTAATGTGAATAATAAAAGGGTTAATAATAATAATAATATTTTATGGGAAAATTTCAACTGAAAATTTTGCCTATAAATATACTATTATAAACCCTATATTTATTCTAACCCAAAATTTTTAGAAAAACCTAATTCTCTCCACCTCCTCCTCCTCCTTAGCATCATTTTCTTGGTGGATACCGGTGGAGTGCTTCACGTTTGAGGAGCAGCTGCTAAGGATCTCCGATCGTTGCTTTTGGATCGCTATTAAAAGTCAGTAATCGATTCATATGTTTTAATCACGATTTATATGCTTTTATTTGGATTTTAGATGGTTAAAAGTGTTTTGCCATACTTCTGCTGCGGTTAAAATCCAACATTGGTATCAGAGCATAGGTCGTATGCATATAGATCCGTGGTAAAAATTTCAGAATTTCATGTGCTTGTATGATTTAATTATGATTTTTACAAGTTATATCATGGATTAATTATGACTGATGAGAAATCGTTTCTCATAAAAATTTTGAATATTGATCTGGGTTCTACAAGTGTTGTAGATCGTCTGGGTATTTTTCTTATATTTTTATGATGTATAGATTATTTATTATGAATTTTTGAAGTTGTTGTAATTAAATTCGTAATTAAATAATCATATATATATATAAATTGTTAGTATGCATATATATGTACATCTGTTGTTGTTTGTTGATGGCACGGAAAGAAGACAAAGTACAGGACGGCGACACGTTGTTCGAAGAAGTGTCAGGCGTCAACATTCGAAGCAGAAGGGAGGACCGCGCGTCTGGCGCGCGCGCGTGGGGTACACGCGCTCGTGTGCCACGCGCGGCGCGTGTCAGACACGCGCTGGTCAAGCAGTGCTGACGTCATCAGATGATGTCATGCTGACGTCAGCGTAGGGTTTTTGGCGCGTGAGGCGTGTGGGGCGCGTGGGCGCGCGTGGGCGGCGGTGTGACACGCGCCTGACAGCGCGTGTGCGCGTGACGGCACGTGAGTCATCTTCTCGGGGTGCGTGAGGGTGTGTGGGAGCTCAGAATTGGGCGTTTTTGGTGCCGTTGGATTCGTCTTTTCGAGACGCTTCTAATGGTATATTATATGATATTTTATGAAAATATTTCGAACTGTTTATAGCTAACAGAAGTGTTTTAAAGGTGTTTTTGACTGTTTTTAATTGCTTTTAAATGCTTCATGTGATATATAGAGATGTATAATGCTTAGACCAATATGGTAGATGATATAACATGCCTACCTTATCGTTTATTCATGTTTATATATGTGATATATGCTTAGTTTATCATGCGATGATAGATTTAGGTGAACTTAAATTAACATAAGGCGTTTGTTAGACAATCTAGTATAGTGAAATTGTTTCATAACCTTAATAATAATATTATGAATACAATCATGAGATTCTTGTGTTTATGAAACACGTAACTGAATATGAATTTTCAATATGAGAGAAAGGATGATTCTGTCAACAACAGATTTCTATCTGTAAGAAAGGGTTATTAAGTGACGCCACTTGACAATGCTCCACCCGATCTGGGAATCATCTGATTATTGATTATTGATTTAAAATATTTAATTTAAAAGGAAGAACCTCTTTATAATATGATTATGATTGTAACGTAATATAATCCCTCTAAAATTAAATAATATCAAGTAGTAATTGGCCAATGATACAACGGGCTTGTGTCGGTCATAGCCTTCCAACATGATAGAAAGTAGTTCTTATTTTTAAATCATTGTCGGTTCGTGCTACAGCCGAGGGCTTTGATTTCGAAATAAGAAATACTTGTCTATTACATAGAGATGTGTACATTGAATTAGAATCTAAAGGTCGGTATGTGCCACAGCCGTGGGCCGTTGGAGATTGATTCAATTGTACGGAATGTTGGGTTAGACTTGACTTAGAATATTGAGTTTGTCGTGCCACAGCCGTGACTCAAGTATTCAAGAGGCTAAAGTTTGATTAGGGAATAACATAAGATGTAATTGACAAGAGTTGTCTGCCTATTGAACATTACATGGCGGTTCATGCCACAGCCGAGGTTGTGTGATGGAATGTAGGATCCCTATTCCCACTAGCATTAAGAATGCTTAATTTTTCACGTAGGGGGTTGAATAAATTAGATAAACTAGTGGGAGCCACTTATGAATAAAGACCCGATTCATATAGTGTTTTGAAATGAAATTGAATATTTTCTAAGTGTTGTTATGTGTTTATCATTTACAGATTTACTATATTATGTCTTCTGCACTATCACTCAGGAGCATACTAGATGCTCACAAGTTGACTGGTCCTAATTATGCTGACTGGCTTCGAAACTTGAGAATTGTTCTCAGGGTTGAGAAGCTGGAATATGTGCTTGACTCACCTAAGCCTACTGAACCTACTAGCGATGCACATAATGATGAACATGTTGTGTATCATAAGGGGATAGATGATGCAAATGTTGCTCAATGCATCATGCTAGCTTCCATGAACATTGAGCTACAGAAGCAACATGAGCATATGGATGCTCACACTATCCTAATGCATCTACAAGAGTTGTATGATGTGGCGGGGAGGACAGCTCGATATGAGATATCGAAGGAGCTGTTCGGTTGTAGGATGTCTGAAGGATCATCTATGAATGACCATGTACTTAAGATGATCAATTTGATTGAACGTCTTGGACAACTTGGTTTTGCCATGGATGGGGAGCTGAGCCAAGACTTGGTCTTGCAATCGCTTCCGAGTTCGTTCTCGCAGTTTGTTGTGAACTTTCACATGAATAAGTTGGATGTCAGCCTGCCTGAACTCCACAACATGATGAAAACTGCGGAATCGAATTTTCCCCCTAAGAAGAGTTCTGTTCTTCTAATTGGTGAAGGTTCCAAACCTAAGAAAAGGAAGAGGAACCCTTCCAAGAAGAAAAAAGTAGGTGAAGAAAAGCCGGTTCCACCAAAAGCTGAAGACCCCAAGAGCAAAGTTGTTTGCTTTCATTGTAACAAGGTGGGGCACTGGAAGAGGAACTGCAAGGTTTATCTTGCAGAATTGAAGAAGAAGAAGGGTAGTGAGACTACCGCTTCTGATTCAGGTATGTTCATGATAGAAGTGAATATGTCATTAAATCAAATTTCTACTTAGGTATTAGATACCGCTTGTGGTTCTCATATATGCAATTTGTTGCAGGGACTAAGGAGAAGTAGGACTCTTAAGGAAGAGGAGGTGATTCTACTGATGGGAAATGGAGCAAGAGTTGCTGCTGAAGATGTAGGATCATTTCATTTACATATGCCTACAGGCAAGACTATTGTTTTTTAAATAATTGTTATTTTGTTCCCTCGATTGTGAGGAATATTATTCCCATGTTAGACTTGGCTAAATTTTCGTTTATTATTGAGAATAATGAATGTTTTATTCTTAGAGATAATATTCTTTATGGACGTGGTACTTTAAATAATGGTTTGTATGTATGTGACATAATTTACTTCAGATTGAACAAACTAATAAAAGAAAAGGGATGATAAAAATCTCACTTTCTTTTGGCACTGCAGACTTGGTCATATTAGTGAAAATAGACTGCGGACATTGCATAAGGAAGGGTTACTTGACCCCTTTTGATTTTGAATCATATCCTACATGCGAGTCTTGTCTATTGGGTAAAATGACCAAATCTCCATTTAGTAAACATGGAGAGAGGGCTACAGATTTTCTAGGATTGGTACACACAGATGTATGTGGACCAATGTCTACGCAAGTCATGGGTGGATTTTCATACTTCATTACTTTCATAGATGATAGATCTAGATTCGGATATGTGTTTGTTGAAACACAAGTCTGAAGCCTTTGAAAAGTTCAAAGAGTATAAGTATGAAGTGGAGAAACAAACCAAAAATGGTATTATAACTCTTCGATCAGATCGAGGTGGTGAATACTTGAATGGAGAGTTTCTGGATTATCTCAAAGAAAAGGGTATAGTCTCCCAGTGGACTCCTCAAGATTGGTATCTGAAAGGAGAAATCGAACTTTGTTAGACATGGTTCGGTCCATGATGAGCTATGCGAATTTTTCCAGTATTCCTATGGGGTTACGCATTGGAAACCTTAGCATATTTACTGAATAAGGTGCCTTCCAAATCTGTTCCTCAAACTCCATATGAGATATGGAAAGAAAGGAAACCGAGTCTTAAACACGTTAAGATTTGGGGATGTCCAGCTTATGTCAAAAAAGTTGACCCAGATAAGCTGGAATCTCGATCCGTAAAATGTAGTTTTGTGGGATATCCTAAAGAGACTTTAGGGTATTACTTTTATACCGATCATCGGGTGTTTGTCTCCAGAGATGCTACCTTCTTGGAAAAGGAGTTTATCCTTGAAGGAAACAGTGGGAGCAAAATTGAACTTGATGAAGTTAAAGAAGCACAAACTACTACGGTTCAAGTGGAAACACCTGTTAAGACTGAACAACCTTCTGTGGAACAGCCCATTCATAGGTCAGAGAGAGTGTCTCGCCAACCTAAGAGGTATTATGGCCTTGTCATTGAGAACGACAATGAGTTGTCAATCATCGATAAAGACGACCCTGTGACCTATAATGAGGCTATGAGTAGTGTTGACTCAGAGAAATGGCGAAGTGCCATGAAATCCGAAATGGAATCTATGTATACGGTATACAAAAGAAAGATTAGAGCAGATGGCCAGGTGGAGACCTTTAAGGCCAGGCTTGTGGAAAAAGAATTCAAACAAATGCAATGGATTGACTTTGATGAAACCTTTTACCTGTAGCCCTGTTAAAATCAGTTCGGATTTTGCTTGCGATTGCTGCTTACTACGACTATGAAATCTGGCAAATGGCCAGATGGTCTTCTTTCCAAGGGAAATGAAAACCTAGTGTTTAAGCTGCTGCGAACCATATGTGGTTTAAAGCAAGCTTCTCGTAGATGGAACATCCATTTTGATGAGACAATCAAAGAGTTTGGTTTTATCAAAAACGTAGATGAACCATGTGTCTACAAAAGGGTTAGTGGGAGCGCGGTCACATTTCTTGTATTGTATTGAAAGAGAGTTGACACATATAACAACATAGCAGACCCACTCACAAAGCTACTTTCTGAAAGTCACTTTGATCGTCATAAAGACAGAATGGGTATTAGATACCAGAGTGATTGGCTTTAGTACAAATGGGAGATTGAAAGAGATATGTCCTAAGTCCAATTATGTATGAGGATTTAGGAATAACTTTTTATGTAATCTGTTTTGATTTCATTGATATTAATAAAAGACTGGTTTTGTTTTTATTACGGGCTCTATCTATTTAAGTGTTTAAATAAGATGTACCATAGTTTAGAGTAAAGCTTTTTATGGATTATGATGAGATCATAATATTGAGACCTAAAAGATGAAAACTCTAAACTTAAACAGTTCCTGGTCATAGGATTACTAACTGGTAATTAATAATCCGCAAATATCGGTACATACTATGCTTGCTTCATTATGAAGGATGTCTGTTCTCATAGATATTTGTGTGGTGACACTATAGCTAGTATGTAGGTGCTTATTATAGAATAAGTTCACTGAACATGACTCGCACAGCTGAACAACTGATGGAGTTCACTCACGTGTCAGCAGTTGTTCACATAGTGATAGTTGTACAAGTATCCTTAGACTTGAGGTCATCATAGTCATCTTGTGTACACTGAACTATGCTTTGGTTTAGTTCTCAGTCTCCAGGGACAATTATTAGGGCTCTACTGGGTATAGGAATTTGTACACGAAGATAGTGTATGATCAATAAAGGATCTACCCCTTCCAGTGAAGGAAGAGAATGTTCAAGGCTGATCCACTTATGCTAGTTCAGGAATCTCTGGCCAGAGTGAATGAAATTAGAAAGGAGTTTCTAATTTACATAGAACTGAGCATAGTAAATGGGAAAGTAAATGATTAAATTAGATAGGCTTGACACAAGATCCATGCCTTGTATTTAATCAGGACATTGGAGGGTAGAAGGAGTTAATTGTACGGTAACTATTCACTGAATAGGTTCTTGGTATTCTAAGCAGTGAATTCGTATTATCCGGATAGTCGCGATATGCTGAGAAGTATCCCTCACGATGTAGAATAAATATGATTAATTAATTAATCATATTTAATAAATTAGAGAATTTATATAAATAATGATAAAATAGTTTTATTATTATTTATTTCTACTACCGGCTTAATATTGAACCTACAGGGTCACACCATAAAAGAGAATGATTTAATGGTGGAGGAATTAATTAATAATGGCTAATAATTATTTATTTATGAAATAAATAATTAATTGGCAAATTTAATAATTGATTAAATGAGATTTAATTGATTATAAATTAATTAAGAAAAGTTCTTAATATTATTAATTAAGAATTTAATTTTTGGAAATTAAATCAAGAGAGAGAATTATTTCTAAAGTGTTTAGAAAAATGATTAATAATTAAAAGATGTTTTAATTATTAATGTGAATAATAAAAGGGTTAATAATAATAATATTTTATGGGAAAATTTCAGCTGAAAATTTTGCCTATAAATATACTATTATAAACCCTATTTTTATTCTAACCCAAAATTTTTAGAAAAACCTAATTCTCTCCACCTCCTCCTCCTTAGCATCGTTTTCTTGGTGGATACCGGTGGAGTGCTTCACGTTTGACGAGCAGCTGCTAAGGATCTCCGATCGTTGCTTTTGGATCACTATTAAAGGTTAGTAATCGATTCATATGTTTTAATCACGATTTATATGCTTTTATTTGGATTTTATATGGTTAAAAGTGTTTTGTCATGCTTCCACTGCGATTAAAATCCAACAGCATACCTATTCTGAATCAGAATCCTCACCCTCACCATCGTAAAACCATTCTTCTCCGCCTTGGTATTGGCGTAGAACTCCTGCACAACACTCACGGGCACAACAGCTGGAGCCTCACAAAAAGAAACCCAGCCCATCTCTAAAATCATCTCCAACAGCCTACCATCTTTTCCTGATGGCAGAAATCCTCTATCTTTAGCAATAGGTTTCGAGAGAAGCCTCGTGTACTCCTCCCCAGCCTCAGGAGTAGAGAACCTGGGCCTCACACCACTCGCAGTAGAAGAATCGGTGGCGCTGCTTCCAACTTGAGTTCTCTGTCTTTTGGGTGCCATCGGATTGAAAAAGAGCGAATAAAAGGTTAAGTGTTTAGGGAGAATATGTGATTGAGAGTATGAATTGGTGGAGAAGATGTATACAAGTGTATGTATTTATAGGTGGAGGGGTGTGAATTTGATAAGGAATAGAAGTGGGAATTGATTATGAGAATCATGGGAATAATTGAATTGATTAGGAGAGGGAATTATGGGATGTGGAAGTATAAAAGTCAGGTTAAAATTGATTTTGGAATTAAAATCCCAATTTTTCTCTAATAGCACTGCTGTTTTTTTTGAACAGGGACTCGGCGCTGCCGTGCGCTAGGAGAGCACTGGCGTGCTCACATTCTGGAAAACCGCGCGGTCGCGCGCTAGGATAGCGCGGGAGCGCTTGGCTAATGGAAAAATGGCGCGGGCGCGCGCTTGGACGGCGCGGGCGCGCCTAGCTTCTGTACTTGGCCCCGAATTTTTTTTTTTTCTGATTATTTTGTGTTTTTCTCTTTTCTTCTTGCTTCCTCTACCTACTAATGTACAACATACTTGTGTTACCTCCCAAGAAGCGCTTCTTTTACGTCGCTAGCTCGACGTAGAATCTCAAGATCAAGTGGACAATAAAACGGCACTAACCACCTCGCGGTTTGCCGTATCACCATAATAATGCTTCAACCGTTGATCATTTACCTTGAATGCTTGGCCCAGATCATTCTCAAAAATTTTCACCGCTCCATGTGGAAACACAATTTTGATTATGAAGGGCCCTGACCATCTTGACTTCAACTTTCCAGGAAAAAGACGGAGACGAGAGTTGAATAAAAGAACTTGTTTTCCTGGCACAAATTTCTTGAGCACTAGACCCCGATCGTTCCACCTCTTGACTTTCTCCTTGTACATTTTATTGTTTTCGTAAGCTTGAAGTCGAAATTCGTCAAGTTCGTTCAATTGAAGCATCCTTTTCTTTCCAGCTGCATCCAAGTCCAGATTCAATTTCTTCAAAGCCCAATAAGCTTTATGCTCGAGCTCCACCGGCAAATGACATCCCTTACTATAAACCAACTGAAACGGTGACATTCCCAATTGAGTCTTATATGCTGTTTTATATGCCCAAACAGCTTCATCAAGCTTCAAAGACCAATCCTTCCTTGATGAACATATCACTTTCTCTAAAATGCGCTTTATCTCTCTGTCAGATACCTCAGCTTGACCATTTGTCTGAGGATGATAAGCCGTAGCAATGCGATGATTCACATTATACCTCTTCATCATGGCAGTGAACTCGCGGTTGCAAAAATGCGACCCCTCATCACTGATTATGACTCTTGGAGTCCCAAACCTTGTGAATATCTTCTTGTGAAGAAAATTAAGCACGACTTTCGCATCATTCATTGGCATTTCCTTAACTTCAACCCATTTTGACACGTAATCAACTGCCAACAAGATATACTGATTGTTGCAAGACGAGACAAATGGCCCCAGGAAGTCAATTTCCCAAACATCGAAGACCTCAACCTCGAGAAGCACATTAAGAGGAATCTCATCCTTTTTAGACATATTACCCACACGTTGACATCGATCACATTTCAAAATGAACTGATATGCATCTTTAAACAATGTTGGCCAAAAGAAACCTGCTTGAAGAACATGAGCTGCTGTCTTTTCTCCACCATAATGTCCTCCATAAGCCGTTGAGTGGCAATCTCGCAAAATTCCCCCCGTTTCGCTATAAGGAATACATCTCCTGATGATTTGATCAGCTCCCCGGTGAAAAAGAAACGGCTCATCCCACATATACCACTTTACTTTATGTAGAAACTTCTTCCTTTGAGCATAAGATATGTCGGGAGGCATGATGTTACTCACAATGTAGTTCACAATGTCTGCAAACCACGGCTCTTCTTCTTGCACTCCAAACAGCTGCTCGTCGGGAAAAGACTCATTTATCAATGTCTTATCCAATGAAGTAGCATTAGAATTCTGTAAACGCGAGAGATGATCAGTAACTTGATTTTCAGTTCCTTTTCTGTCCTTGATCTCTAATTCAAATTCCTGGAGCAAAAGAACCCATCTAATCAATCTAGGCTTCGAGTCCTTCTTCGAGACGAGATATCGAATTACGGCGTGATCAGTGAAAACTGTCACCTTAGTCCCAAGTAGATAAGATCGAAATTTCTCAAAACCGTAGATAATAGCCAAAAGTTCTTTCTCCGTAGTAGTGTAATTCAGTTGAGCACCATTTAGAGTCTTACTTGCGTAGTAGACTACATGAAATATATTGTTCTTCCTCTGCCCAAGAACTGCTCTAACTGCAAAATCACTTGCATCGCACATCATCTCAAAAGGTTCATTCCAATCAGGTGCAGTTATGACCGGTGCCGAGATTAGACTCTTCTTCAATATCTTAAAAGCCGAAAGGCACTTGTCATCAAACTTGAAAGGGACATCTTTCTCTAGTAAACTGCATAATGGCTTTGAAATTTTTGAGAAGTCTTTGATGAAACGCCTGTAGAAACCCGCGTGACCAAGAGAACTGCGGATTCCCTTAACAGAAATAGGTGGGGGGAGATTCTCAATGACACCCACCTCAAGACCCTTACTAGAAACCTTGTGCCCGAGAATTATGCCTTGACAGACCATAAAGTGACATTTCTCCCAATTGAGAACTAAATTGGTCTCAACGCACCTCTTGAGAACATGTCCAAGATTTTGCAAGCATTCATCAAAAGAATCGCCAAAGACTGAGAAGTCGTCCATGAACACTTCCACATTCTGTCCAATCATGTCAGAAAAGATGGCCATCATACATCGTTGAAATGTGGCTGGTGCACCACACATACCAAAAGAAACTTGTCTAAAGGCGAACGTACCGAATGGACAAGTGAAGGTAGTTTTCTCTTGATCTTCTGGAGCGATACATATCTGATTATAACCCGAATAACCTTCCAGAAGACAATAATACTCATGACCAGCCAACCTGTCAA
>NC_133652.1:216099547-216102047 GCF_009905375.1 Apium graveolens
TTATTTCTTGCTACGGAGCCCGTAAGGGAGATGGATTATTTTGTGAAAGAATTTTTGGGCCTATCAAAAGTGGAATTTGTGCTTGTGGAAATTATCGAGTAATCGGAGATAAAAAAAAATACCGGAAATTTTGTGAACAATGCGGGAATTTAGCGGATCCTACCCCCTTTCAATTTCAAAACAAAAAAGGGGTCAATAAAAAAATCAAGAGATTAGCCGATCTAGATTTACGGATTATTATAGATTCTTCATTGGTAGAATGGAAAGAGTTGGGGGAAGACGGTCCCACAGGGACAGTAAGAACTAGCATTCTTATTGAGACTAGAACTCAGTTATTCACTAGAGCTATTATGATCTGTAAGTCGATCCGGGGCAAGTGTTCGGATCTATTATGACATCCCCTTTTTGTTTTGAGATTAGAATCTCATTTTTATTGAGATGTCGTTCTCTCTGGGAGGTGTTAAGCTTTTTATCATCCTGGCGTCGAGCTATTTTTCCGCAGGACCTCCCCTACATCGAAAAATGTGATGAATAGATTCTACTTGTCCCCGAATGAACTTCTTATAGGAATAGAAATTTTTTTCGAGAACTTAGGATTGGAGAGGAGAGGTGGAATAAAAGAAAAGGCTCGGGGTGAATTTAGGAGTCTTTGTGCGAGCCGTATGCGGTGGGAGTTGCACGTACGGTAACGAGGGGGGTTCGCGTCTATACGTGTAGTGTGGTGGTTGGGGAATCAACAACACGAAAACTTTGTTATAAATTATCCCGATCCTGATAAGGGTCGGAACTAACAAGAATGGTCGGGACAACAAACATCCATCTCGTTTGTATTTTGGATACTTGTATAACCATCGAAGGCTGTTGAAGTGACTAATTCCTGGAAATTATAAGGCGTTTAGAACAAATAAATTGTTGGAGACTTTGGCTACTATAACCTTCCCGACCACTATTTTTCTTTTTTCTAGACATTTCACTTCGAAATAAGAACTCTCCGAGCACGTTGAAAATTCGTCCAAGAGTTGTTCCACCAACCGGAACACTTAGAGGAGCTCCCTCTTTGAATCAAACCTTTACAGGATGCTCACTTAGCCCCTTTTGATGAGAGATATGAATAAGAAGCTTCGAGAAAACTAGTGTTTTCTGAATTATATCAAGTTTCCTCGTTTGAACCTCGCCCTTAACTTTAAGGCTATGCCATCCTAAGGTGCTGCTAAATGGATGGATCTTATCAACATCCATGAATGATAAATCATAGATCGAACCACCGAATCGGAAAAATTGGGTACTATCATATAGCTTTGTATCGGCTAAGTTCACGAGTTGGAGATAAGCGGACTCGAACCGCTGAACTTTTGTTTTTCTTCTAGACGAATACAATATTGAGATTTTTTACCGGAACGTGATTGGTTTCTAAGATCACTTCCGGCTCTGTGCTATATTGTATTTGAATCAGATTTTGGATCAATCTATATTGATTGACTGCCTCCATTAGGTTGTTGCTAGCAAATACCATTTTTTTTATTATTTTAGAATTCTATTCTATTTTATATAAATGAATATATTCTAATTATTAGAAATTGAAATCCATTTCGAGTATCATTATATATTTAATTTCCCCGGGATTGTAGTTCAATTGGTCAGAGCACCGCCCTGTCAAGGCGGAAGTTGCGGGTTCGAGCCCCGTCAGTCCCGACAGATTCACTAAGTACATCAATCATCCTATTTTTTTAGAGCGAGTTGAAGGAGTAGGCATTATTGGCGGAGAGGAGGCAATAAATTGGGGTTTATCGGGTCAGATCAATATCTGAAATGGTTGGCCTTTCTTGTGCTGTTGAAGAGGGTTAATTCACCCCCAAAAAACCAAACTCTGCCCTACGTAAAGTTGCCAGAGTACGATTAACCTCTGGATTTGAAATCACTGCTTATATACCCGGATCTATGGGGCAATTACTTAGAAGTACATTTTGTGCTACAGCCCTTCCTATCTGATAGAAAAGGATCCCATGATCCTGAACCGATCTTACCTGGGATCGCATGAAACTTACCAAAGATAGTTATTTTTAAAACTTTAGCTTGTACACAAAAAAAGCATTGTAGTAGATAGCCCTCTCTTGTAACTAAGGAGTTAAAGAGCTAGAGCAGCTGTTGTTAAAGCGGCTAGGAGCGAAAAAAACTCGACCAAAAGTATTAATCGGTACTTCAATTGAGATAATGAAAAATCATTTCATATTTTTAGTTGGAACTTTACTTTTTAGTTGGAACTTTAGGTACTTCTGTTGTATCTATTATCATTTTAATGATCAACTTCTCCCATAATGATATCTATGATTCATCACCACTTTAGCTACCTTAGCGGCTTGGCCGGTTACTCGAGATTCTCGATTATTCCATTTCAACAATTCAAAGTGCTTTTCTTGCGTCTTCTTGATAAACCAGCGTTTATATATAGATGTAGGAGGATATGTTTGGGAAGTAAGAAGCCCCTTTGACATCTCTTCAT
>NC_133652.1:217341287-217418046 GCF_009905375.1 Apium graveolens
AGACCCCGCTAATCATGTTAGGACATTCTCTAATGCACTGCTGCTGTAACCCGTGAATGATGCTATAAAGTGTCGGGCCTTCCCTCAAACCCTGTCGGGTATGGCTCAAAGATGGTACAGTCGCCTGCCCCCAAATTCTATTGGATCATTCAGAGAATTAAGCCAGGCTTTTATTAAGCAATTCATCAGTGGAAGAGTCCATGAGAAAAGTTCAGCATCTCTTATGAGTCTTGTACAGGGAGCTAAGGAATCCTTGAGAGATTACCTGAATCGTTTTACAAAGGAGGCTTTAAAAGTCCCAGACCTTGATGATAAGGTAGCCATGATAGCACTGCAACAAGGAACCAGGGATGAGTTTTTCAAGATGTCCTTGGCCAAACGTCCCTCTGAAAACATGTTGCAACTCCAAGAGAGGGCAGGGAAATATATCAAGGTTGAAGAAAGCATGAGGAAGACCGTAGTAAGTAATGAGCCCACTGGAGGCAAGAAGCGAAAAACTGATCTGGAGTATATCGCTAAGGACAAATATCCTAGAACCGAACAAAACCATGATTCAACCCCCAAGAAGGGAGGACCTGGGCAAAAGTTCACTGAATACGCTAAGCTGAGTGCTCCTAGAAGTCAGATTTTGATGGAGATTGAGAAAGATAGAGATATTCGCTAGCCTAAGCCCTTGAAGGCTGATCCCGCCAAGCTAGATAAAAGCAAGTATTGCAGGTTTCACAAAGATGTTGGCCATGACATCGATAAGTGTAGACAATTGAAAGATGAAATTGAGTTTTTGATTCGAAAAGGAAGGTTGAACAAGTATACTGGAGATGGAAGGGACAGAAACAATAATGGAAGGAAGAACTTTGAAGATCGTAGGAGGGACCAAGATGATCAGGGGCGGAATCCCCAACCTAGAGGACCGGTTATAAATGCAATTTTTGGAGGACCACGACGTCCTCGAGGACCTGTGATAAACACGATCTTTGGAGGTCCAACTGCTGCTGGATTGTCCAAAAATTCCAGAAGGGCATACACCAGGGAGGTAATGCATATTGTTGGAGAAGCCCCAAAGAGGGCCAGGACAGAAGTAACATTGGCTTTTGATGATTCCGACCTAGAGGGTGTGAAGTTTCCCCATGACGACCCGCTGGTCATAACACCGATAATAGGAAATAGCCCGGTTAAGAGGGTCCTTGTGGATAATGGTGCTTCTGTGGATATCTTGCTCCACGACACCTTTCTAAGGATGGGGTATAACGACTCCCAGTTGACACCTACCGACATGCCGATATATGGATTTGCTGGAGTAGAATGTCCTGTGGAAGGGATAATCAAATTACCGACCACCATAGGTACGGAGCCAAGGCAAGCAACGCAGATGCTGGATTTCGTGGTGGTAAAGGCTAGTTTGACTTATAATGCTATCATGGGGAGAACAGGGATACATGCCTTCAAGGCAGTCCCCTCTTCCTACCATTCAGTCATGAAGTTTCCCACCCGAAATGGGATTGAAGAAGAGAGAGGAGATCAAAAAATGGCTAGAAGCTGTTATGTGGCCTCTTTGAGGGCAGATGGAGTCGGGGGGCAGGTTCTTCCTATTGAAGATATGGATGTCAGAGAAAATGACGAGAAGAGAGGAAAGCCAGCAGAAGATTTGGTTTCGATTCCTTTAGACCCCAAGAATCCTGAGAGGATGACTTTCATTGGAGCCACATTAGAGGAGCCCCTTAGAGAAAAGTTGATGAAATTTTTGCAAGAAAATAGTGATGTGTTTGTATGGTCAGCAGCTGATATGCCAGGTATAGACCCGGAACTGAATACTCACAAGTTAAACGTGGATCCAAGCCAGAAAACCGTGAAACAAAAGAAAAGAAATTTTGCCCCAGAAAGACAAGAAGCTATAAAACAGGAGGTAGAAAAACTCTTAGAGGCTGGTTTTATCGAGGAGATTCAATTTCCGGAATGGTTAGCAAACCCGGTAATGGTGAAGAAGGCTAATGGAAAGTTGAGGATGTGTATAGACTTTACTGATCTGAATGATGCATGCCCCAAAGACTGTTTTCCGCTGCCTAGAATTGATACTTTGATTGATGCCACTGCTGGACATGAGATGCTGAGTTTCATGGATGGATTTAGCGGATATAACCAGATCAAAATGCATAAGGATGACATTCTGAAGGTATCATTTATCACTGACTTTGGTGTTTATTGTTATCTTGTTATGACATTTGGTCTCAAGAACGCAGGAGCCACCTATCAAAGGTTGGTGAATAGAATTTTTAAGGATCTTATTGGTAAGACTATGGAAGTCTATGTTGACAACATGTTAGTCAAGAGTCTAGTAAAGACTGATCATATAGCCCATTTAAGGGAAGCTTTTGAGGTCCTCAGGTACCACAAGATGATGTTGAATCCTACGAAGTGTGCTTTCGGAGTAGGATCTGGAAAATTCTTGGGATTGATGGTCTCAAAAAGAGGAATTGAGGCTAACCCCGATAAAATAAAGGCGATCCTGGACATGGAACCACCAAAAACTATCAAGGATGTTCAGAAGCTCACAGGAAGGGTTGCTGCGCTAGGACGATTCATCTCCAAGTCAGGAGACAAGTGCTTGTCATTCTTCAAGTCACTAAAGAACATTAAAGACTTCGTATGGAGTGAGGAAAATCAGAAGGCATTTGAAGAGTTAAAGAAATATATGGGCCAGGCCCCATTGTTGGCCAAGCCAGTTCTGAGTGAAGTTTTATTCTTGTACCTGGCTGTTTCAGAGAGCGCCTTGAGCGCGGTGTTGGTTAAGGAGGAACTGAAAGTCCAGAAACCCGTATACTATGTCAGCAAAATCTTGCATGGTGCTGAGTTGAATTATTCAACTATTGAAAAATTCGCTTTAGCCTTGGTAATGGCTTCAAGAAAGCTGCGTCCTTATTTTCAAGCTCACCAGATTGAAGTACTAACAAATCAGCCACTGAGAAACATCATTCACAGTCCTAAGGCAAGTGGAAGACTAATTAAGTGGGCAATAGACTTAGGAGAGGTCGATCTCAAGTATAAGCCGCGCACGGCTATAAAAGCCCAGGCACTAGATGACTTCATGGTGGAATGTACCATACCCAACCAAGAAGTCGGAGGGCAGGAAGATATTATACCTCAAGACAAGGGAGTCGACAATGGGGACAAAGAGAAGGATGATAAAGAATATTGGGTTCTCTATTTTGATGGGGCATCAAAAACAAACTCCTGTGGAGCAGGATTGGTTTTGCAAAGCCCTGATGGATTCTTAATTGAGTATGCTATGAAGCTAGACTTCCCAACCACAAACAATGAGGCAGAGTATGAAGCCCTGATTGCTGGCCTTGGTCTAGCTGGGACACTTAGAGTCAAAAACTTAAAGGTCCTTGGAGACTCGAAGCTGATCATATCCCAGGTAAAGGGAGAATTTGAGGCAAGGGATGATACGATGGCTAAATATGTTCGCCTAGTAAGGGCTGTGATGACCCAATTTAATGAATGCCATGTTGAACACATTCCAAGGGAAGAAAATGCTAAAGCAGATGCGCTATCAAAGTTTGCTTCATCTGAGATTGAAGAAAGTTTAGGAAGTGTGTACTTCCGTGTTTTGAAGACACGAAGCATAGATGTTAAGCTTGTGGCTCCCGTAGGCTTGGGGGCGTCATGGATCGATCCCATTAAGGCTCACATTCAAACTGGATGGTTTCCAAGCGATGCAACTGAAGCACGAAAGTTAACTGTTCGAGCACTAAGGTACTCTTTGATAGATGGGATTCTGTATAAAAGATCTTTCATGGTTCCTTACTTGAGGTGTCTCAGGCCCGATGAGGCACGCTTGGCTCTTGAGGAAGTGCATGAAGGTATTTGTGGACAACACTTGGGGGGCAGGGCCTTAGCTCATAAGATAACCCGTTTAGGTTTTTATTGGCCAGAAATGATGGCTGATGCCAAACAATATGTAAAGAAGTGTGATCGCTGTCAGAAGCATGCACCAGTTGTTAGACAACCCCCCGAGATGCTGACCTCTATCAACTCGCCTATTCCCTTTACTATGTGGGGGATGGATATTCTAAGGCCTTTTCCTATGGCCACGGCACAAAGGAAATTTCTGATTGTAGCCATTGATTATTTCACCAAGTGGATCGAAGCCAAACCCTTGGCCAAAATCACAACTAAGCAGGTTGCACAATTCCTGTGGGAAAATATTATGTGCCGATATGGAATTCCCCGTATCCTCGTCACTGACAATGGAGCACAATTCAACAATGAGGAATTCAAGAAGTATTGTGAAGAAAATGAAATTGAGTTACGATTCACCTCTGTGGCTCACCCGCAAGCCAATGGGCAAGCAGAGGTAGCAAATCGGATAATCCTGGATGGACTCAAGAAGAGGATCGAGAAGTCAAGAAATAATTGGGTGGATGAAATACTTCCAATACTATGGGCCTACAGGACTACCTGTAGAGTCACGACAGGAGCAACCCCCTTCATGTTGGCATATGGGGCAGAAGCAGTAGTTCCAGTAGAGATATCACATTCCTCTCCAAGGATTCAAGCTTTCAATATAGAAGAAAATGAGGAAGGGCAGAGGTTAGCCCTGGATTTAATCGATGAAGTGCGAGATAAAGCACATGCAAAGATAGTAGAATATCAGAAAAAGGCTTCATTCTACTACAACCTAAGGGTTAAAGAGAGGTTTTTCAAACAAGGTGACCTAGTCTTGAGAAAAATAGAGGCTTCTGGTGTCGGACAGAAAGGAAAGCTTGCCCCAAATTGGGAAGGGCCGTATAGAGTCAAGAGCGTTCAGGGTAGAGGAACCTACAAGCTGGAGACTATGGATGGTTTTGAAGTCCCGAGAACCTGGCATGCACAAAACCTGAAGGTTTACTACGTGTAAGATGGTCAAAGTACGATTCTCACTTGTCATTATGACAAGTAGGTTTAAAAGCACCTTGAAGCTTTGTTTGCATAGGATTTTTATTATAGATCAGGGTCGAACCCATATTATGTAAGGTTTTGGAAAACCAGACTTGAAATTGAAGAGTTCGAAATTATTTCAACCTATAAATGTTTGAGTTGTTATAATACTTGTGTGGCCCATTAAGCCAAGTTTGAATATTAAAGTATCGGAAAAATGAAGGAGATAATGCAAATAAGGAAAGTAGCATATAAAATAGCCCCGGAGGGTAATAAGTTTTAATATAAACAAAAGTCCAGACATAAGTTAAGGATAAAATTACAGAATAGAAAAACTACTCCTCCATGCGGGAGCCTTCATTCACTTTCTCCTTATCAGCGCCTTCAGCGTCCTTCGCAGGAGAAGCGGGAGGAGAAGCAGTGTTAGGATCCAAGATGCGATCATCTGGCTAAGGGGAGTTGAAGAGGGCGTGTATGCTGTCCTCCGACTCAGCCTGCTCGGGACTTATAAAGTCCTTAGGGTCGACTAAGCCCGGGTGCTTCTCAGAAACCGCCTTTACGGCCGCATCCCATCCCTGAGTAAACTGTAGGGAATAAAGACCATCATCATGAATCTCCATGAGATTCTTAAACTTGTCAGAATCCATGTAGTCATCAATGAGCTTATCCTTATCGCTCCTAAGTTTCACCAGCTCGGAATGAGCCTTAGCCAGCTCCTCTTTCTTCGTGTCCAGCTTCTTCTCCAGGACCTTGGCTCTCTCCTCCCACTTCTTCATCTCCTTCTCAAAATCATCAGAGTTACCCTTCCAGGATCTAGCCTGATGTAGGGCCGCCTGGAAATAGGTATTACTCTGTAAAGAAATATGTATGAGTTAGCACAAATTCATTGGGATACAAGAAAAGTTGAAATTCACAAAAGGAAGAGAAGAAAAAAGAAAATTACCGCAGCTTGGGCTTGAGAACCCAGAAGCTCAATAGTCTCGATATCACTCCCCGTAACAATGTCAGTGAAATCGTGGGGAGTGATGGAATGGTACGACCAATCCTTGGCATGTTTGGTGGATCCAACCACCGTATCGCTCCTCCTGAAGCCCCAGTTAGGCCTGAAGGAATGTGCCTTAAGTGGAGGATCCACATCGTCCCCCAGCTCGACCACCGGGACGTGGGGCTTAAGGAAAGAAGGACCGTCAGGTTTGCTCCTGGGGTCCCTGTTTAACTTGGCCCTCTTCTGGCGGCCAGATTCCCCCTCCTTGGGCCTGTTGACATTATTAATAGCTTCACAAGATGAAAGGAAAAGTAGAAGGAATATTAAAATCCAGAAAAAAGAAAAAGTGCGATTAAAGAGAAGGAAAAATAATTACGCAGGTATAAATTTACCCTTATCACTGGCCTGGGAGAGACCAACTTTCTTCAAGGAAAACTCCTCTAAAAGGGTCCAGGTGTCTGTTTTCCCATCATCTGAAATTAAGGCTTGGTAGGCCACCTCCTCCTCATCAGTTAATCTGATGCTACCAGGACTACCATCTGATACTTTGCAAAATGGCCTACGAAAGAGTGTGGCCCAATCACCCCCAGCCCAGGTCAGCCTGACAAACTCATCCCTCCATTTAGGGTTGTTCTCGACTATAGAGTTACTATCAAAGATATGGGGAATTTTGGGCCGTTGGCGAATTAAAACCCAGCCCGGCTGACTCATGGAACTATTATAGAATTGGAAAACTTTCCTA
Source organism: Apium graveolens (assembly GCF_009905375.1). Taxonomy (NCBI): domain Eukaryota; kingdom Viridiplantae; phylum Streptophyta; class Magnoliopsida; order Apiales; family Apiaceae; genus Apium; species Apium graveolens. The sequence continues at coordinate 217,347,932 of NC_133652.1, forward strand.
AAGACAGCTACGGAAAGAGGGAAGCTATTCCTGAGACAAAGGACCATAAAACAGATAATGTTCCTCCAGGCGTTAGGAGGGAGTTGACAAGGGTTGATTCGTACATCGGCTAGTAAACGAGGAATAAATTCGTGGAATGGGAACCTAAGACCTGCGGTCAGGGCTCCTCGATAAATGAACAGGGTATCCCCCTCCCAATTACAAGTCCTATCCCCAGGGGCGGCTGGAGTGATCCTAAGGTGGGGTGGAAGTCTGTACAGGGTGTTCATAGACTCTATCCTACCATCTAACTCATGAAAAGTGTTACCATGATTATACGAATCTAACTCAGATAGAGAAGGATATTCATCACCTCTCGAGTTAATCATATCAATGAGGGAAGTATATGGAGATTGAATTTGAATGTTTGTACCTCTTTTAGAGACATTCATCTTCTACAAACGAGCCAGGTCACAGTCCGCCATTGATATGCTTCGGTTGAAGGCTTGAAACCCAGAAATACTTGAGAATGGTGGAGCTGCGGTGGCTTTGGTCGCCGGAAATCGCCTTCTCAAAGGGAGAACTCTAGAGAAAATTGTGAGAGAAAATGAGAAGTGGGAAGTGAAGTGAGGATTCTCACTCCACACTACACTTATATAGGCGAAAAGCTCGGAATACGAGGCGTTTTTAGGCCCATTTAGCCAGGCCCAACCTAGAGGCCCATCTACAAGAAGTATCAGGAACAATCTAGAAGCTCCTGTGGAATTCAAAAAGTCAAAAATCGACCAGAATCTTAATATGGTTCGATCAGAGTCCTGATCGATGCAAAAGAGGATCCTGATCAATATCTTATTCGAACAGGAGGGAAGAAATCCCCTAAGATCGATCAGAGTCCTGATCGACACAGAAGAGAGTTCTGATCGATATTCCATTCGATCAGAATGGTCAAGAGCCACTTAATTCGATCAGAGTCCTAATCGACACAGAAGAGAGTCCTGATCGATATCTTATTCGAACAGGAGGGAAGAAATCCCCTAAGATCGATCAGAGTCCTGATCGACACAGAAGAGAGTTCTGATCGATATTCCATTCGATCAGAATGGTCGAGAGCCACTTAATTCGATCAGAGTCCTGATCGAAATCGATCAGGAATCCTGGTCGATTAAGCCCGTGTAACAATCGACTAGGGTGTCACTTTGAAGGCCAATTCGGTCAGAATCCTGATCGAAATCGATCAGGAATCCTGTCGACTAGAGTGTAAGATCCTGAGCTAATTCGATCAGGATCCTGATCGATTTTGGCTGCATCCTGATCGATTTTGGCTGCATCCTGATCGATTTTGTCTGCATCCTGATCGATTTTGAATGCATTCTGATCGATTTTAAGCCAGAAATTAAAGGATAAATCCCAGAAAATTAGGGAAAAATCCAGGATAAATCCCAGAAAATTAGGGAAAAATCCAGAAATTAAAGGATAAATCCCAGAAAATTAGGGAAAAATCTAGGATAAATCCCAGAAAATTAGGGAAAAATCTAGAAATTAAAGGATAAATCCCAGAAAATTAGGGAAAATCCAGAAATTAAAGGATAAATCCCAGAAAATTAGGGAAAAATCCAGAAATTAAAGGATAAATCCCAGAAAATTAGGGAAAATCCCGAAAATAAGGGAAAAATTCCTGGAATTAAGATAATTCCTGAATAAAAGGAAGATTCATTGTAAATGTGTAGGTCACTCCACACTTTACGCAAAAACGAAACCCTATAAGGGAATAAACAGACTTAACTTCTGCGAAACCTAATCAATGTTTCCCAAAAGTTGGGGGGCAAATGATAGGAATAAATAAATTATGATTAAATACTGCAAGGTGTGGGCTGCTAGGCCCAATAAAAAGATATATGATACTCAGACCGGAAAGGTTAAGCCTGATAGACCAGGTCAGGTCTGATGGAATAAAGAAGGCCCAAAAGCCCTGATTATTAATTAATTTTGTAATTAATTAATAAGGTAAAAATCAGCTATTGAGAAGAGTCCCGATAAGGATATAAATCCTTATAGATTATCCTCAAGGGGATCTAAAAGGATAAGGAATCAGTTTCCTACTATTTAGGACTCCTAAGTCCATTCTAATTATGAGACTTGCTCACCAAGTCTCCTATACCAAGTCCAATTCAAGGACTCCCAACATCTATATAAGGGGCCTCACCCCACAGATCAGAACTATGTTTTTTGACTTGATCCTTGGCAATCAGCAAGGTACGTAGGCATCTTGTTAAAGGCAGATTGAGTCACGAAACACAAGAGCAGTCAAATCGAGCCTTGAAGTTCACGTTCCTTAGTACTAAATACAGCAATTATATATATTAGTTTTTTATCTATAACAATTTATGTTGTTAGGATGATAAGTAGCTGGCACAGGCTGCTGCGGTCGCTGATAATTGTTCACATACTGAACAAATTCATTAACAAGAGAACACTGATCCGTAGCATGAGATCCTGCACAAAGATCACAGACCATAGCTATCTGATTGACTCCATAGGTGGCTAGATAATCGACCTTCATAGACAACGCTTGGAGCTACGCTGCAATAGCTGTAGCTGCATCAACTTCCAAAATACCTGCTACCTTCCCAGAAATCATCCTTTGAGTTGGGTTTTGATGCTCATTTGCAGCCATAGTCTCAATAATATTATAAGCCTCAGTATAGCTTTTGGCCCACAAGGCGCCTCCAGCTGCGGCATCGAGCATGGGCTGAGATTGGGCCCCTAAACCATTATAGAAACCAGTGATCACATCCAATCAGGCATACCATGATTTGGACACTTTCTCAACATCTCCTTGTAGCACTCCCAAGCTTCACACATAGATTCTGTAGGTTGCTGTGCAAACTGAGTAAGAGCACTCCTCATAGCCGCAGTCTTTGCAATTGGATAGAACTTCAGTAGGAACATTTGCGCAAGATCTTGCCAAGTAATGATAGACCCAGCTGGTTCAGAATGTAACCAGTCCTTAGCTTTATCCCTAAGTGAGAATGGGAAAAGCCTCAACTTGATAGCCTCATCAGTCACACCATTATATTTGAAAGTACTACAGATCTCGACAATATTCCTTATGTGCATGTTGGGGTCTTCAGTCGTAGCACCTCCGAAAGAAACGGAATTCTGCACCATCTGAATAGTGCCCGGCTTGATTTCAAAGTTATTGGCCTCAATAGCCGGGTGCATGCTGCTAGACTGAATGTCATCAATTTTAGGCCGAGAAAAGTCCATAAGAGCTGGATCTGCCGGAACTATACGATCGCCCATGATTACTGGCTCTTTCTGCTCACTTTCTGAATCCGAATATTCAAAATCTATCTTCTCTGGAATATCAAGAACTTCGTCTGTCTCCTCATCCGTATCTAAAGTCCTCTTGCGAGTACGAGAACGTTTTTTCATAAACGCTCGCTAAAGTACCTGAAACACAACCGGAAACAATAAGTAACACTTCTTAATCACTGAGTCCTAATGACCAATGATGGTAAGTACAAAAACTAAACAAATACGCCGAGTCCCCGGCAGTGGTGCCAAAACCTTGTTAGGGAGAAAACACGCGCTAATAATACACGCAAGTATACGCATTCGCAAGTAATATAGAATACTTTCTAGTTCGTTCCCACAGAGACTCAGACTAATTATGTTCAATTACACTCACTCACCGATGTATGATTACTTCTCAATATTACGACCCCATGATTATGATTAGCCCATTATAGCACTCATCGTCATCATGGGTTCATAGGAAAACATGATAATAACACACGAGAATAATAACTAAAACTACTTATATTAAACCAGAGTACGTCACAAGAGTAAATAGGTTCAAAGTAAAAAAAATTAGCATCCAACGTTACAATGAAATAAAGAATCACAAGAAAATATGCTTTCTCTTCGTTGCGGTGTGCTAAAACGGTCTTCTTCCTTATCTCCTCGCTCCTTGATTAATACTACGATCCAACCATTGTGAAACGTCTCTGAAAACTACTTATATAGGAGTCCAATAAAACCCAGCTAACTCAGAAGTTGGAAGTTAAATAGAATCAAGAGTCCAAAATAATTATTCTAAAATTCTGTCCCTGAGCGGCTGCTCAGCATTCCTGAGCGGGCGCTCACCTTCCTGAGAGGGTGCTCAGCTTCCTGAGCAGTCGCTCAGCAGAGCTGAGCGGGCGCTCAGACCCCTTCTGGAAAATGCTCTATTTTTCTCCCGTTTCTTGCTGCATTCTGCTCCTATCTTCCCGCTTTCACTGCCAAACACATGCCACGGCTTATTCTTGATGAAATCTCTCCACAAATGCAAATAATACCCTGAAATGCACAAACACTAGAAAAACATATCAAATACACAAAATACTTGATTTCAAGACACCAATTCAAGCCATTATAAGACATTCTAAGTAGTATAAAATGCCACTTATGAAGTGTGTGTATGTGCAAATGATCAGATAAAGATTAAAGTCTGATAAACTTCAATATATCTTAGAAATAAGGCATAACTAAGAAAAATGCTTAAAATCAGTCTTTAATTATGATGTCTACTGTAGAATAAAGTTATGCAAGAATCCACCTCAACTGTTTGTGCTTATTTTATGCATCTTTTGAAATTCTTTTGACAATGGCTTCTCAGTGTAAATGAGTTACAACTACCATCAGAATTTATGCTGTTATCAGAATATTTCTCCAGTAATCAGAGAATGTGAAAAGTCACCAAGAAAAAATAATTTGCTTTTCTAATGCATATAACTGAATACCAGCAATGCACTTGGATCTTTCCTTCCACATATTTACTCTAGATCTCAAAGGAGTACCTGATTTCAAATTTTTTCTTTTATTTTCTTCAGATAAGTGAGGCTTATCAAACATGTAGTTCATCCTTAAGATTTACTGACATCAGAATTTGACAGAGAAAAGGCAATAAGCTAGTTTGTGACTTAGTAATAAGATACAAGAAGTAAATTTGACTAAGATCAAAATTAGAATTTGCCGGTGTTATTGATTTCCACATAATTAACTAATTCAAACATGGGATACATAGTTTGTTAAAGATTACTAAGTCAGCATCTAACAAGATAATCCTCATTGGATTGAAAAGTCACTGAACATTCAAAACACTTTCAGAGTTTATTGAATCACATTAGATAATAAGTAGTGTTTAATATGTTATAATTTAAGCACAGATTACATTGAGATAAGAAAATCTGTAAACACTGATCATAAAGTCTGATGTATGAGAACAAGAACTAAACAGATTTTGAGAAAGAACCTGAAACCATTCCAAGTTCATTTACCAGTCTTGTAAAAGTAGCTTCACATAGTGGTTTTGTGAAAATATCTTCCAGTTGTTGATTAGTTGGAACAAAATATAATTCTACTGTACCTTTCATCACATGTTCCCTTATGAAATGGTACCTAATGCTGATGTGCTTTGTCATTGAGTGTTGAACTGGATTTCCTGTCATAGCAATAAGACTTTGATTATCATAGTAAATAGGTATTTTAGAAAATTCTAACCCATAGTCCAATAACTGATTCTTCATCCAAAGAATTTGTGCACAACAGCTTCCTGCAACAATATATTCTACTTCTGCAGTTGATGTGGAAATCGATTTCTGTTTCTTGCTAAACCAAGAAACCAATCTTCCTCCAAGAAATTGGTAGCTTCCACTAGTGCTTTTCCTGTCTATTTTGCATCCTGCAAAATCTGCATCTGAGTAACCTATTAGCTTAAAATCTGATTCCCTAGGATACCACAATCCTAGATCAGCTGTACCCTTGAGGTACTTGAAAATTCTTTTCACAACTATTAGATGAGGTTCTCTTGGATCAGCCTGAAATCTTGCACAAAGACAGGTAGCATACATGATATCAGGTCTACTTGCTGTTAAATAGAGTAAAGAGCCAATCATACCTCTGTAGTTAGTAATATCTATTGATGCTCCAGTATCTTTATCTAACTTGGTGGCAGTGGCCATGGGAGTTGATGTAGTAGAACTGCCTTGCATTCCAAATTTCTTGAGTAAATTTCTGGTGTAATTGGATTGATTTATGAAAGTACCTTCTTCAGTTTGCTTGACTTGAAGTCCCAAAAAATAGCTAAGTTCTCCCATCATACTCATTTGATATCTTGACTGCATTAGCTTTAAAAATTTTCACAGAGTTTGACATTTGTAGAACCAAAAATGATATCATCAACATAAATTTGGACTAAAAGTAAGTCCTTGCCATGGTTGATATAGAACAGAGTGTTATCAATTGTTCCTCTGGTAAATCCACTTTCCAGAAGAAATTGTGCCAGAGTTTCATACCATGCTCTTGGAGCTTGCTTTAGGCTACAGAGTGCTTTATCAAGTCTGTAGACATGATTAGGAAATTTTGGATCTACAAATCCTGGAGGTTGTTCAACATATACCTCTTCCTCTAATTATCCATTGAGAAATGCACTCTTTACATCCATTTGAAAGACTTTAAACTTCTTGTGAGAAGCATAAGCCAAAAAGATTCTTATGGCTTCCAATCTAGCAACTGGAGCATATGTTTCATCATAATCAATACCCTCCTATTGAGAATATCCTTTTATAACCAGTCTTGCTTTATTCCTTGTTATTATTCCATCACTGTCAGATTTGTTTCTGAACACCCATTCTGTGCCAACAATGGATCTGTTCTTTGGTCTTGGCACTAGGGTCCAGACTTTATTTCTTTCAAATTCATTTAACTCTTCCTGCATTGCTTGCACCCAATCAGCATCTTGAAGAGCTTCTTACACTTTTTTTGGTTCAGTATGAGATAGAAAGGAATGATAGAGACATTCATTTATTGTTGTTATTCTAGTTCTAACACCTGCTTCAGGATCTCCAATTGTGTGTGTGATTTAGTCCACTTCCTTGCAGATAAAAGTTGATCTCTAGAACTGGATCCTCCCCCATGATCCATGTTGTCTCCATCAGCATTTTCTGATGTGCCCCTGAAGTTATGCTCTCCGAGATTCCAGAATTTGAGTTGGATCCTTGAGGAATTGAAGAATTAGAGTTTCCAGAATTATCAGAATTTGGCTTATCAGAACTTGATGAATCAGAACTTGAAGAGCCAGTGACTGGTTCTGATGCTTCTTGAGAGTCTTGAGATGTGGTATGATCATCAGCTTGCTCCCCCTGAATAGGTGCATTTTCCCTTGGAGCAGTTACCACGGTTTCAATAACATCAGAATTTAACCCATCAGAACTTACAGGATCAGGATTTAGGTCATCAGAATTTACAGAATCAGAATTTACATCTTCATTTTCAAATCTCAGCTGATCATGATCATTGAAATCTTCAAGTCCAGTAATCTTTTTATCATCAAAAGATACATTGATAGATTCCATGACAACCCTTGTTCTTAAATTGTAGACTCTGAAGGCTTTTCTGGAAAGTGGATATCCAACAAAAATTCCTTCATCACCTTTTAGATCAAATTTTGACAGCTGTTCAGGATGAATCTTAAGAATAAAACACTTGCATCTAAATACATGAAAGTATTTCAGATTTGGCTTCTTTTTCTTCACCATCTCATATGGTGTTTTTCCATGCTTGTTTATGAGTGTAGCATTCTGTGTAAAATAAGCAGTCTACACAACTTCAGCCCAAAAATAGGTTGGTAGCTTTGCTTCATCAAGTATAGTTTGTGCAACTTCAATAAGAGTCCTGTTCTTTCTTTCTACAACTCCATTTTGTTGTGGAGTTCCAGGTGCAAAAAATTCCTGCTTTATTCCTTGCTCTTTGTAGAACTCTTCCATGATTGAATTCTTGAACTCAGTGCCATTATCACTTCTTATTATTTTAACAGAATCTTTGACTAACTTATCAATCTGTCTGACATGATCAGTTAGAGTAGATGCAGTTTCATTCTTCTTCTGCAAGAATTATACCCAAATGTATCTTGTGAACTCATCCACTATAACCATAGCATATTTCTTCTTTGCAATAGACATGACATTGACTAGACCAAATAGATCAACATGCAGTAAGTGATAAGGCTCAAGAATTGAGGATTCAGTTTTGCTCTTGAATGAAGATTTTCTTTGTTTTCTCTTTTGACATGAATCACAAAGACCATCTGGAGCAAATATTGATTTTGGCAGTCCTCTCACAAGATCTTTCTTTACTAGCTCATTTATGTTGTTGAAATTTAAATGAGAGAGTCTCTTGTGCCAATTCCAGCTTTCTTCAATTGATGCTCTACTTAACAGACATATTGCAGAACCATCAGAATTTGTTGAAAGTCTGGCTACATATATGTTACCATGTCTGTAACCTGTCAGAACCACTTTGCCTGTAGAATTACTTACAACTTCACAGTGTTCTTCAAAGAAATCTACATGATAACCTCTATCACATATTTGACTCACACTTAGCAGATTGTGTTTAAGTCCTGAGACAAGAGCTATTGATTCAATTATGACATTCCCAAGATTGATATTTCTATATCCCAGATTCTTTCCCATGTTGCCATCTCCATAAGAGACTCCTGGGCCAACTTTCTCCACAAAGTCTGATAGGAGGGCTTTATTTCCAGTTATATATCCTGAACATCCACTATCCAGAACCAGGATGTTTTTCATGTTGCCCTGTAATCACAAAGACCACTATTGATTAGTTTTAAGGACCCAGACTTGCTTGGATCCTTTGGCCTTGTTAAGTTTGTTAGCATTTGCAGTGGATTTAGTTTTAGAGTTTATGCTAACATGCTTTTTATCAGACTTTATATCAGACTTTGCATCAGAATTTACACTAGAAGGAATTACACTAACTTTCTTTAAAGAAGGTTTTATTTCATAATAATCATAGTATAAACTATTATATTCCTTACAAGTATAAATAGAATGCCATAAACTACCACAATGAAAACAAGAATTTTGTGGTTTAAACCTAACAGAATGACTCTTAACTCCTGATCTAGGAGGTAAATAGTTTATATCTTTATTTTTCCTGCAAAAAGAAGTAAGATGGTTAGAGTTTCCACAATTATAACATTTCTTTCTAGGAGCATTAGGAACATGCATATAATTATTACTTTTATTCACACCTTCCTTTCCATTCCTATTTTTCCTAGCTTCCTTTACCTTGTTCAAATTTTTAATCTCTTTCAGCTTATACTTAAGCTGCTTTTTTGTCATTAAGCCAATGTTCACCAAAGCTGGTTTATTATGTTTTGATTTGTCAGAAGTTGCCTTTTCTTTGACTTCTGTTCTAGAGTTTTTCATCTCTTCAGAATCGGACACAACATTTTTTACAACAAATTTAACAGGATTTACCTTTGGCTTTTTAGTCTGTTTGATAGCAATTGGCTTAACTGGCAAAGTCCCTTTCTCATTTTTACCATCTTTATAACCTAACCCCTCTTTTGATTTTCCACTACTTAAAATATTCTGAGTTGATTTGCCTGAGTTAGCCCAAGTCTTGATGATTTCTCTTCCTTTTTCTAATTCATATTTTAGATAATCATTTTGTTTAAGCAATTCATTCTTAACATACACAGCATTATCTCCCTCTGTCTGAATAGTATTAATCTTGACTAACTCTTCTTCAAGATAGCTATTTCTGTTTTTGTACTTTAGATTTTCAGATTTTAATCTTTCATTTTCTAAAGTCTGTTCTCTATAGCTAATTTAAATGTTTTTCCAGAAATAATCTCAACTCAGTAATATCTTCTGTATCAAAAGCAAGGGTTGATAGAGGTACCTCTAGTTTAGCAGCATCAGAACTGCTATCAGCATTTGCCATTAATGCATAGTTCACCTCTTCTTCAGATTCTGAAGTGTCTGCCCAGTTTTTCTTCTTTGTGATAAGTGCCTGGCCTTTATCACCTTTTCTTTTCTTGCAATCAGGAGAGATGTGGCCTCTTTGACCACAATTGTAGCATTTGACATTTGAGTTGTCTCCTCTGTCAGACTTTCCTCCTTTGCCTTTAGTCTTTCTAAACCCTTTCTTGTCAGAACTTCCACCTTTCCTGGAAAAATTCTTACCCTTTCTGAATTTCTTGTAGGCTATCTTTGTGATACCCTTCACCATAAGAGCACACAGTTGCATCATCTCTGCATCAACATCCACTTCAGATAAATTTTCAGGTTCTGAATCATCATCATCAGAATTTGATGACTCTGAATCAGACTGTATGATGAGTGCCTTTCTTTTTGCCTTCCTAGAGATAATTGGCTTTTCTTTAGCCTTTAAAGCAACTGTCTTAGACTTCCCTCCATGCCTCTTCTTTCTTTTCTCCATCTCAAGTTCATGAGTCTTGAGCATCCCATAGATTTCATCAAGAGACATATCAGCAAGTTCATAGTTGTCTCTTATTGTAGTAGCTTTCAAATCCCACTTTTCAGGAAGAGCTAATAGGAATTTCATATTTGAATCTTCCGTGTCATATTCCTTATCCACTAGTGACAGATCATTTAATAGTTTGTGAATCTATCATATGTCAGTTAGTGACTCATCATATTTTGAGTCAAAGTGCTCATACTCATGTGTGAGTATTATCTTCCTGTTCTTTTTGATGGTATTGGTTCCTTGATATCTCACTTCCAATGCATCCCAGATTTCTTTTGCAGTCTTGCATCCAATCACCCTGTTTGACATGACATTGTCAAGTGCACAATGAAGCAAGTGTCTTACTTTTGCATCCTTGCCTAGTGAAGAGATGTCTTCATTGGTGAATTCTCTATTTTCTTTGGGAATCATCCTCTATGGCTCATTCGCAACTGCAACAGAAAGCTTTGTGGGCTTGTGTGGACCATCATAAATTCTGTCTAAATATTCTGGATCTGTAACTTCCAGAAATATGGCCATCTTCACACTCCATACAGGGTACTCAGACACCCTGAGGATAGGAACCCTGATGGTTTCATAACTACTGGTGTTTTGAATGGGTTGAACCTTTGCAGGTTCTTAAGGGTCTGGTATTTTTGCTTGATCAGACATGATTGATTGTTTGTTTGGATCTTAACTGTATGTGTGTTAACAGAAAGGCTCTGATACCACTTGTTAGGCCTCAATAATACTATAGAAGGGGGTTGAATATAGTATCTACAATCAATTCGATTATGAACACAAGTATGTAACAGAAAACAAGTTTATTCAATATATGAAACTCTGTTACAGTAGGTTTAATCTACTCTCTTAGTGATGTATGATATTACTAAGAGCTGCTAGGGTTACAATGAATAATATTCTCGTGAATGATAATAAATCTAGTGTAAACCCTAAGCTGTGTTTACACAGTTACAAGATAACTACTAATTGATATGATAATGATTCTGTTTCCTAGAATATATTAATCAGATATTATCAACTGCAGTCCTATAGCTGTCCAATTCTTCATACATATCTTTACTTGTTTAATCCAAATCCTCTCCTGTAAATCAGCCGCTTTTCATCCCTGAAGTGTATCCGCACTTATGTTCTGATATAAGTTTTGACGCCTTAAGTTCTGATAACTTCCTGTCTTCAGAAATTCTGATTTCCGATTAAGTTATGATATTATGATAATAACTTCTGAAACTAAACAAATCAGATTAGACATGATATCACAAATATATATAACAAAAAGTATTAAAACAGTAAAACACATTCACCCTTTGTGTGCTATTCATTTCCTAACAAGTGGTATTAGAGCAAAATTTGAAAGTAAACAGATTCAAGATCTTGGAAGAATGAATACACAGAAGATCAGTAGCATCAAAATTCCTACCTTTGACAAAGCTAACTACACTCTTTAGAAAAAGAAAATGTTGCTGTTTATCAGGATGGCCAATCCACTCTAAATTTTGATTCTAAAAAATGGGCCCTTCACCCTTATGGTTAGAGTTGAATAAACAACAGGTGGTGATATGGTCATTCCAGCTCATTATGCTCCAAAAAACCCTTTTGAGTATTCTGAGCATGAAAAAAAGAAAGTTTCCCTGGATAGTGGCATGCAATTGATGTTGATAGAGTCACTTGACAATATAATGTACAACAACATTGTCAACTGTTACACTGCTAAGTAAATCTGGGAAAAGATTGAAATACTCTATGAGGGGACTGAGGAAGTTAGATCTAATCAAAGAATGATACTAATTTCACAATATGAGGGTTTCATGGCCAAGCCAAAAGAAAGTATAACTGATGTGTTTGAATGATTCAATAAGATGATAAATGATTTGCAGCTCCATGATAAATACTATAAAGCTGAGAAGTGAACTTAAAGTTCTTGCTTACTCTCCTTGATCATTTGGAACATAAAATCTCAGCAATCAGGGAAGGGAGAGACTTGAGCAGAGTAACACTGGAGGTTCTATATGGAATTCTTAAAACATATGAACTAGAAATGATTCAAAGGAAATCATTGAGATCTGGTCAAGGAAATATTGTAGATGGCACAAGTGCTTTAATTGTCAATGAAAGACAAACATCTAATGATGAGCCAAGATCTCAAACTCCAGTTGCCTTAACAAGTGAGCAAAGAACAAATGATTCACAAGAACAAGTCATTCTGGAATTGGAAGAAGATGAGTTCTATACCTTGGATGAACTTGATGAGCTTGATTAGTCAATGGCCTATCTGGCAAGAAACTTCTCTAACATTAGAGTAAAGAAGCCAAGATTCTTCAAGGGTAAAGGGCAGTCTTTCAACAAAGACAACAACTGGAAAGGAAAAGGGAAGTACCCATCTGATAGCAAAAATGGTTACAAAACTGGATATGTTGACAGATCAAAGATAAGGTGCTTCAATTGTGATGAACTAGGCCATTTTTCTACAGAATGCAGGAAACCCAAGAAAGCAAAGAAAGACAAAGATTATCTTGAACTGGAAGCAAAGTATGAAGCTCTTATGAAGAAACAACAAAGCAAAGCTTATATTGCAGAGGGAAAAAGTTGGGATGATTCTGATAATGATGAAGATGAGGAATTTGGAAATTATGCTTTAATGGCCTTGGAGCAAGGAGAATCATCCTCATCAAAATCACAGGTACCAACTCTCACTATCATTGATTTAAATGTGAGTAAATATAAGGAAACTGTAGAAAAGATGAGCACGGAAATGTTTCACATTCATATAAGTATGGTTACTGCTAATGAAGAAGTTAGCAGATTGACAAAGATAAATGAGAAGCTTGAAAGTGAGAAACAAGAAACTGAAATATTGTTGGTAGAGCTTGAAACTGTAAGACAAGAGAATGCATATCTTAAGAACAAGCTCAAGTTTGCAAGTGAAATAGAAGCAGTGTTAAGGGAGAATGTAAAAACCCCAAAATTTTGGGACTTTTTGTAATCCTTATGGATAGTGATTTTGCTGATTAAGAAAATTTTTCATGCCACACTATGTAGGAGTTCTTTTATTAGTATTCTAAGATCTTATTAGTACTCCATGAAGTATATGAGTGTATGTAAAGATCGTTAGAATCCAAATTCGAATACTTTGATTTTTCCCAAAAATCCACCAGATATCGAATAAATTGAGTATAAGGTAACATGATTAAAAGAATTTAAATTCAAGGATTATAAGAGAGGATCATAAAAGGAATATAAAATATTGAGAAAGGTTTAGGGGAACCCAAGTAATAAGATCCCGGGTATGATCCCTCAAACGACAAACGAGAACGAAAGTTAAGCAAACCGTATAACAGATAAACGGTCATTAGCCAAGTAATTAAGGGTTAATCAAAGAGGTTAGTGGATGATGATGTCATCACACCACAAGGAGGAGACATGTGTTAAAAGATGACACAATCATGATGACATAAGCATGACAAGTAAGGTTGTTTTATTGGATGATTCCTAGCCAAGTAAAAGTTACCATGGTAAAAATCTAAAATTTTCCAAGCCAAAAGGAAAGCAACCAAGCAAAATATCATAACACAAAAATTAGAAGTTGACTTTGTTTCTCAAGAACAAAGCTCTCGGCTTCTTCATTTTCAAGAAAGAAGAAATTGCAAACTCCAAGCTTCACTTCATAATCAAATCCAAGGTAATTATGTAAGCTTCCCTATGATTAGATAAGTATATCCTAGGAGTTTAAGCTTCCAATTCCTTCACAATCTTTTTCAATAAATCATTGAATAAGAGAGTGAATAGTGTTTTCAAGAATTTTAAATTGTTTGATCTTATATTTTTGGTTAGATTTAGCTTCGGTTAGGACTTTCAAGGGCTATTTCAAGCTTCTTAGTTACTTCTACTCACCAAGGAAGGTAAAACCTCATACCCAAGCTTTACTTTGAGTATTTATAAGTGGTTATGATTAATATAGTTTATGAGAAGCATGATTCTTGTTTGTTTATAGTTTGGTTGGATTTGTAGTGATCTTAAGTTATGAATCTTGGTTATTGGTTAATAAACCTTAAGTATAGTTAGTAGCTCTTGTTTGGGATTGAATGAGTTGGAAAAATCTTGAGGTTATGGACTGATTTAGTAAGGTTTGGATGACGTTTGGTTGTATTGGTGGTTATGAGTTGGTTTGTAGTTGATTGGAGTAGTTTAAACATTGTTAATCGCGTAAACATAGCCGTCGTAATGCCCATTTTCATTCAACTGTTTGTTTTTAGTCTTCGGGACAGAAAGATAAATGACTAATCTGTAACTTTGCAATGTTTATCTAGATCGTGTCGTAAGCTTCATTTTGATATGTGGTTCGCTTGAATCCGATGTACGGTTTAGGAGAAATGACCGTTTTAAGTAACGACGTTTCACGAGCGAACCATTACCCCTCACCTTACTTTTAAACCTTGGTTAAGGTCCTTAAATGACTAATTGGTGTATGAAACAATTATGTAAGATTAATTGGTTAGTTGGTAGAGTATTCGTGGAAGAGTCGCCTTAAAAAGTTAAACGGTTAATTTTATAAAAATGGTGGAGCCGAGGGTACTCGAGCGACTTATGTGAATCGTTAAGCGCAAAAGCGAACGTTAGGGTCCAATTGGTTAAGGTCTAGTTTCTTAAGCTACCGTGGTTTAATTCCAACTTATATGTTGTTTATAGGTTACCAGACTCGTCCCAGGCCTTTTACCACCCCAGTCGCTCAGGCAAGTTTTCTACCCGTATAACTGTTATTGTGATGTATATGTGTATATGCATTATCTTGTGATAAGGGCATGATTTTAATAGCAAATCTTGCGATATATTGGAGCATGTTGATATGATATATATGCATGCCTTTTTCGTAATCTTGATATTCTATTATCAATTCAAATGCTTATAAACTGCATAATACCTATGCTAGAGATAAGCAGTAGTTGCGTATACCCTTAGTATAGGGGACCCGAAGGTTAACATTTTTCTAAATCGGGAGTCGATGTTCCCGAGTATAATATATATATATATATATAGTTTCCATAACTACTAATCAGATAAGGTATATTTGATAGTTTTGAATAATAATGAAACTTATTTTTGATTATTCAAATAAAGATCGTACTTTCGTATAAGTATATCTTTTGTTATTTATTATTCATTTCAAGTATGAGTTTTAAAACTTCTACTTCAATTATTTTTATAAAGATTATCCTTATGGAAATATTATTTAAATAATAATATTTAGATATTTTCTAACATATCGGGAATGATTTATTTAATTAAATCATCATTACTCTAAACATTCTTTAAAATGTTTTCGAATCTTCAAAATGATTTTAAATGCTAGAGCGGATCCCAAAACTCATTTTCAGATTTAAGATCCTCCTTTCGAAAGGGATTTAAATACTCGCTCAAAACCTAAGGGATCCGGCTCCGTGGTGTATTTTTGGAGCAACAAAGTTGCTAACTTGGTAAAAGAGTTTGATTACATGCCCAACATTCAGGAAGTAAGCCCAATAGAAATGCGTCGGCATAAGCAACATGGGCTTAGTGGGGGTCCATGAAAGTGTAAGTATCTCAATGGGAGTCCATCAATGCATAAGTGGCTGAGTGGCAGTCCAGCATAAGGTCCTAATACGGCTAGGATGATGACCAGTGGAGAATTCATCCATCTACTAGTAGAAAAGGTGACTTAATTGGTATCTTTGCCTGATCAGCAAGAAATCAGGTTTATGCCAAAGTTTCTTCTTTCTAAAATTCTTGGGAATGACAACTCTTCTTATACTTTTAATAGAAGAAGAGTGTATGAGATGTATATATATATAGGTATATATATATATATCGGGACTAATGAAGTATCTCGTAACTTCATTCTTTCAATTGATATTTCAAAGATTGAATCCATTCTAGTCTTATCTGGTAGTCCCGTCTATGTGATGAACTTCGAAAACTTATTATACTTTGAGCAGTGGTAGTTCAAGTAGTTTTCAAAAATGATATAAGTATATTGAAGTATTTGGTAACTTCATCTTCCTTTAAGCTTATATCCAGTAAGTAATTATCTTACACTTGATAAAGATTTCCAGTAAGTTATCTATTCAGATTCTTGCATTATTGTTTAAACTATATATTATCTTGCGAACTGTAATGCTCACTCTTGCTTCATTTCTTTATCACACAACAACAGTTAGGAAGGATGACCAGACTCAAGAAGACCCAGCACAAGAGCGTGGGAAGCGTCTCGCGTCTTCCCCTTGATATCATAGCTGCCATAGCTGCAGAGGTAGATCTATCTGTAGGCCAGGCCTTCTACTTTTGGGAATCAATTATGTATAATTATAAGTTGTGTTGGATAATGGAAACTAACTGTAAACTTATTAAGTAATCATTTTGGGTTGTAATAACTTTTAGTTTATGGATTCAAGGACTTGTACTTATTTCAATTTTATCTCTGAGACTATAACGTGTTGTGCTGTGTGTTGTTGTGGGGTCACACCATGAGGTTATTTATTTTAATTAATTTAAGTGATATTTATGGTAAGAAAGACGGTGACGACCTGGATTCCCGACCCCGGATCTGGGGGTGTTACAGAGAAGCTGGAAAAGAATGAAGTTAAATTGAAATCCTTCAAGAATGCATCTGAGTTAATTGGACAGTACCATGAGAAAAACAAGCCATGTGCAAACATTGTCATTGGTCTTGATTATGATGCTTTGAATAAGAAGAAGAATAATATAGGTGACAAAGGGAAAGCAACAGAAGCTGAAAATGTTCCAACCATCTTGAAAAACGTTGATTCACATATGTTCAAGGCATGTGAAGTAAATTTCAGTGAGGAAGAGTTGATTATCAAGTAAGAAATTGCTGATGAAGATAAAGAGAAGAAAAATGCAGAAGCAACTTCATCTCCCAAAGCTGAAGAGAAGCTCATGGATAAACAAAGCTCCAAGACACCTGTCAAAGAAACCAAGACTGAAGATGCAAGAAAGAAAAAGAAAAATAGAAATGGGAAAATTGGGATAAACAAAAGCAATAATTTTGTTTATGTTACAGATGCTCCAAGAAAGAAGTGTGAAAAATGTGGCTCTATAAATCATCTAACTCACCTTTGTAAAAAGGTTGTTAGCAAGCCAGCTGAAGGAGCATGCAAATACAATGAAGCAGATGCAAATGATCCCTACTCATTTTGTGACAAATTTGACTGTATTTCTTGCAATTTGAAAGTGATGAAAAGTTTCCACAAACTGAGAGTAGACCTTAAAAAAACAAAAATTGGGTCTGCATCAGATAGGGAAAATGCACAATAGTCATTAAATTTTATTTTATCTGAAATAACTCATTCTACTTCTGCTAAATCAGTTAACAAGAAGAAAACACACTTAAAACTCATTGTGTGCAGGGAAAAGTGAAGAAAGTCATATGGATCATTGACAGTGGGTGTTCCAGACATAAAACAGGTGATAAGGCCCTGCTATCACAGTTTGAGGAGAAGGCTGACCCTTTTGTGACCTTTAGAGACAATAACAAAGGATTCACAATGGGATATGGCAAGATTGTTTCTGAAAATGTTGTCATTGATGATGTAGCACTGGTAGATGGTCTTGAAGTGAATCTTCTCAGTGTTAGCCAATTTACAGACAAAGGTTTTGAAGTTTTATTTAACAAAGAAGAATGCACTTTTATCAGCAAGAAAACTGGTGAAGTTGCTCTGAAAGGAGCAAGGAAAGGAAGCTTGTTTGTTGCAGACTTGGACTCAACAAATAAGGATGGAAATTGTTGCTTCTACACCAAGGCATTAGAAGAACAAAGCAAGCTATGGCATAAGAAGTTGTCTCACTTGAATTTCAAGGCAATTAACACCTTAGTCAAAAAGGAGTTAGTAAGAGACATGCCTAAACTGGAGTTTGCTCAAGTTGAAGTTTGTGAAGCTTGTCAGAAAGAAAAAATGAAAAGATCAGGTCACAAGTCAAAAACTGTGAATTCTATAAATGCACATTTACAACTTATTCACATGGATTTGTTTGGACTAGTAAATGTCTTATCAATTTCAAGGGAACAAATATGCACTTGTGATGGTGGATGATTTCTTAAGATACACTTGGGTAAAGTTCATGCACTCTAAAGATAAAACTCCACACATCATAATTGAGCACATCAAGAAGATAGAAAAACAGGTTGAAAATCACAATTGTGTAGAAAGATTGAGAAGTGATAATGGAACAAAATTCAGAAATGCAACATTGAGTGAACTTTGCAAAAGTAAAGGAATTGTTCAAGATTTCTCAGCTGCTAGAACACCTCAACAAAATGGAGTAGTTGAAAGAAAGAATAGAACATTAGTTGAAGCTGCTAGGACAATGCTGCAAGATGCCAAGTTGCCAATAAGTTTCTTGGAAGAAGCTGTTAACACTACATGTTACACTCAGAACATATATCTCATTAACAAGGCACATGGAAAATCATCTTACTCAATCATGTCTAAGAGAAAGCCTACTATAAAGCATCTTCATGTGTTTGGAAGCAAGTGCTACATTTTGAAAGACAACTCTGATTATGTGGGAAAATTTGACTCAAAAGATTTTGAAGCAATTTTTTTGGGATATTCATTGGAGAGAACTGCCTACAAGGTCTATGTGATAGATCAAAAGAAGATTATGGAAATCACAGATGTGACTTTTGATGATGAAAAGTGTCCAGGCTTGGAATTCCTTGATGAAAATGAAGATGAAGCCCTTGCATTTAAAAATCTCAACAATGATAGTGATTCTGAAGGTGAAGATGAAGTCAATGCACAACAAATGTTGAATGAAGAGATTACTGAACATGAAAATCATGGGAATGGAAGCTCATCTCAAACACCTGAATTTGATAACACAAACTCTGAGGGAGAAGGAGAAGAAGGATCTAGCAGCCATACCAATAATAAAGAGAATAATGAAGGCACAAGTCAACAAACTCATACAAGGAAGTGGGATAGAAGTCACACTAGAGAAGAAATTATTGGTGATCCTACTGCTGGTGTGAGGACTAGAAGTGCAACTGCTAATGAGTGCCTACAAGCATGCTTTCTATCTCAGATAGAACCTAAGATAATTGAAGAAGCTCTAATGGACCCTGATTGGATATTTGCTATGCAAGAAGAGCTTAATCAGTTTGAAAGGACCAAAGTTCGGGAGTTAGTTCCTACACTAAAGAATAGAAGTATTATTCGAACAAAATGGGTGTTCAGGAACAAGATGGATGAAAATGGTATAGTTACCAGAAACAAGGCAAGGTTAGTTGCAAAAGGCTACTCACAAGAAGAAGGAATTGATTTAAATGAAACTTTGGCTCCAGTTGCAAGACTTGAAATAATAAGAATTTTTCTAGCATTTGCTGGACATTCAAATTTTAAAGTGTATTAAATGGATGTCAAGAGTGCCTTCTTAATTCGTGAATTAGAAGAAGTTTATGTGCAACAGCCACCTGGCTTTGAAGATCCAAAATTTCCAAATTTTGTGTATAAATTACTCAAGGATCTATATGGACTAAAGCAGGCACCTAGAGCATGGTATGATACATTGTCAAAATTCCTACTGAAACATGGTTTTACTAGAGGTACTATAGATAAGACTCTCTTCTATAAGAAACATGGTGAAGATATGATCCTAGTTCAGATCTATGTGGATGACATCATTTTTGGTTCTACAAATGAAAAGCTTTGCCAAAGATTTTCTAAGCTTATGCAGAGTGAATATGAAATGAGTATGATGGGGGAATTAAGTTACTTTCTTGGACTACAAGTCAGTCAAAGAAGTGATGGAATCTTCATCAGCCAAACTAAGTATGTCAAGGACTTATTGAAAAAGTTTGGTATGGTTGATTGTTCACTTGCTTCTACACCTATATCTACAGCAATAAACTTGGATGAAGATAGAAAAGACAAGAGTGTAGATATTTTAAGCTATAAAGGAATGATTAGATCATTGCTTTACTTAACTGTAAGTAGACCATACATCATGTTTGCAACATGTCTATGTGCAAGATTTCAAGCCAATCCAAAAGAATCACATTTGATGGCTGTGAAGAGGATTTTCAGATATTTGAATGGAACTCCCAACTTGGGATTATGGTATCATAAGGGAACTGGTTTTGAAGCTGTTGGCTACAAAGATGCAGATTTTGCTGGATGTAGGGTTGACATAAAGAGTACTAGTGGAAGCTGTCAATTTATTGGTCATAGACTTGTATCCCGGTATAGCAAGAAACAACAATATGTATCAACTTCTACTACAGAGGCTGAATACATAGCTGCAGGATGTTGTTGTGCTCAAGTGCTTTGATTAGAAATCAGCTAATGGATTATGGCCTAATGTTACATAAAATTCCTATCATGTGTGACATTACTAGTGCTATATCTATAGTGGCTAATCCAGTTAATCATTCTAGAACAAAGCACATTGATGTAAGGTACCATTTTATTAGAGAACATGCTATAAATAGTACCATTGAGCTCATTTTTGTTCCAACAGAAAAACAATTGGCTGATATTTTTACTAAACCTTTGGATGCAGCAACTTTCACTAGACTTGTAGGTGAAATTGGAATGCTAAATTCTTCATCCTAAGGCAAGAACTCAGCTAATGTTTTGCAGCAAATTAATTTCTAGTAAATCAAAATTAATTTGATTTAATTGGAAATTAACTGAAATATGAATTATAAATATTTCAGAAATCTTTGCATATTTATTTTTCAAAATAAAATCTTTAACTTGGAATTTTTTAAATTCTAAGTAAACTGCACAGTTTTTAATTTACATTCTTAATATGTGAAATTAACACAAGGCAGAATTAAAGTGTTCAAAAGTATATAAAGAACTGATGTGACGGTCTCAACCCCAGGATCAGGAGTTGACGTCATCAACAACAACCACAAGATAAACAATTCAATAATAAAATATAACTACGACCCCTTTACCAAGATCTTTTCCAGGTTTAAGTATGATTTTGGTTACAACTGTTACCACACCAACTTACCCAAGCCACTTTAACACGACTAACTTAATACAGCAACTCAATAGACCATCTTTGGTCCAATACAACTACCTCAGAGGAGCCTGACACGGAAGGCACTGGAACTCTTCCCTGACTACCGCGAAAGAATCTCCTAGGCATCTACAATACATATATAAAACATTCTGCAAGGGTGCGCAATCAATTGCTCAGCAGTACCACTATATGAATAATAATTAAAGCAATGTATTATAAAACCGTGAAAGGAACAAAGATTATAGCTCATTTGCAACACATGGTAAATATTCATAAACTGGATATTCAAAACTAGTATGCTTTCAACAAAACAAACGTAGTAGTGTGCTGTGTACAAATACCAGAGTTTAATTCTACCATGCCATTTTCATTCCAAATCCACTGAATAACTCACCTGTTCCGTTACGAGAATCACAAAGCCAAATCAGATACGTATGTATATGTGAAGACAGCTGATCAGGCTATCAACACCAGACGGCTCTAACTACCATCCCATTTACCTATTCCGGAACTCAGAGACGAGCTAGGTCTCTGACCTGCTGGACTAATTGGTTATATAGTGCGCGCAACCAAATTAGCCTCTTACGCCACTTCAATAGGCCCCCTGGCCCCAATATATCCCATATCTGATCATTTTATCCAATTTTCAAAACACTTGTACCTATCTCATTTCAAAATCATTTGTTTTACCAGCACACATATAAAATCCAGTTCGCAAATCATTTCATTCGAGATAGGTATCTTTCGAAGTTACTTTTCCCCAAAACAATTTGAAAACAGTGATTTATAACTACAAGGGATACGTAACTTAAAACGTTTCTGTCCCATTACGAGAATAAAACATTTAGCTATTCATACGTACTAAACTATAAAATAATGGTCAGGGGTACTTGCTTTGCAGAGCTTTACAACTACTACTGATCGACTCTGAGCCGACTCAGGCGTTCAGGCTTTAACGTCTAATTGCTAGATCACCTTGGATTCGTCTTCAACACTCGGGTTCTTTAGTTGAAACCCTACTGAGCTCGTCGATTGTCCACTAGGTTATTCTTAGTCCAATGTCAACTTTCAGTTTCCTGACTAGAACCTACAAGATCGAAATACTCTATGTTAGACGTCTAGGTATGCTTGACATATCCTCGCTAACATCCTACCATACAATATCAAATCATGAATCGTACTCATACATATCGGTATAACACATGCAACAACTAAGGTTCACGTACTCAAAACTCGACTCGGTAACCATTTTTCGGAAAACACATATACTTGTCGCTTTAGAAAACAGGGTTGTCAGCTATAATTTATAAAATATATCCTTACGACACGCAGATACCTTTCGTAACAATATGCAAGTAGGCTCGCATAATATTTATTTATAAGTATATAACTTTGTACAATCGACTGATATTCCCGATATTTTACAGGGTACGCTTCCGAAATTTCGGCAGCGTCTCCTTTGTTTATCGGACTACCCGTCGAACAAAAATCGACGTCTCAATCAACAACCAACCCAACAATCAATCCCATAATCACAATTAATCAACCAAATTACGTGCTCGACTTTGATATAAAATAATAAATTCTCGTTTCAAAAATAATTTTGCGAATTAAATTATTTATTTTAAAATATTTGGACTCAGAATAATCATCACAGTCCACCGTCGGCTCGCCGAGGCTCATTGCCGACGACGGTAAAATTCGTCGGTGCCCAATTTATTCGGGTTTCCTCACGAATTCCGCCGATAATTAATATAAAATTTTCCGATCAAAAATAAGTTTTAATTCATTAAAATAATAAATTAATTTTTCTTTTCTGCAAACCAAAAGTTCCCGATTTACAATCGGAAAATTGAGGAATTGAATCGGAAAATCACAGGTCGGGTAAAACAAGCCGGAAAAATGACTTCACCAGAGAACACAGGTGACTCAAGGATATGCACACACGCGGACACATAATATACACACAAAAACGCACACACAGCAACACATATATTCAACATATATATACACGCAGCTCCCGATCAAAATCCCATATACACACGCTACCATACCTACTGAAAAAGCAAGGCAGGCGGCGACGGAAAACAGGGGCGGCGGCAATCAGCACAATTAACATCAAAGCCGGAAGTGGGTTTCTCAGAAAATCGCACAAAACACAGCCATAAGAACGAGATAGGAAGAATTATGTACCGGAACCTTAAACCCGCTTGAATTCAAGTGGAAATCGAAGGAGAAAGGAACCGAAACTCAGGTGACAAGCCTTCACCGAGAGAAACGAAGAAGGATCTGGAATATCCCCGAAGAAGGGGAGAAAGCTGCTGATTTTTTTTAAGGAGTGGAGGCAGGGGCAATATGGTCATTTTGCCTCCTCTTCATTTTCTTTTCTAAATATTGATAATACAAAAAAATACATTTGTAAATTGTATAATAATTAGGAAATATGGAATTTAATTACAAAATAAATTTCAAAAATAAAGTTCCTGAAAATATCTATCTCCCGATATTTTTAAAATAAATTTTGAGTGAATGGGTTAGTTTCTACAAATTTTTGCAAGATACACACCAAATAGAAATAATTCTTTTAAAAATTATTTTGAAATACTTGGAAACCATAATAAATCCAACTATCATTTTTAGCAGGTCTCTAGAGCTATTCTAGAGATTATAAAATAAATTTTAAAACTTTAACGTACTCTGATAATTTTATTAAATTATTTAAAGGTGAAATATTCCTTATTTTCACTTAATAAATCGTTAGATATACTAAGAAATCTCACCACCACAAATTTAACCACGTAAGGGTCAAATAACATATAGTCACATATCCATAAGATCACATAAGACTCCTCACATAGCGATCAAAATCCATACACATATTTTATTTAACTATTTATTTAATAATTACACTTTTAAATAATATAAAAGTATACGAGTCGTTATATCCTTCCCCCCTTAAGAAGATTCTGTCCTCAGAATATGATCCAACTAAATAAGTGAGGATATTTGTCAAGCATATCTGACTCTAAATCTTAAATAGACCCTTCTATTCAAGGATCTATTCAAAGCATACTCACTATAGACATAAACTCATTCCTAGGGATTCGCTCTTAACGAACCAGAATTTGGATCGATCATTCTATGCAAAACAAATTCGGATGAGAGCCCTTTGGCTCCTAATCATCGACTTGGTTCGAAACAGGTACATATCGCCTTAACATTGACACGTATAACATATTATATATATATACTGCAACTGCGGCGGTAATACCAACTCATAGATAACTTTACCTATATTTCTTTATACCTCGAAAGATTCAATACATTTAGGACTCTACTTGTCCCTTCTATTCAAACTTAACCAATCTCTTTCAAGGTGAAACTTTTGCCTGCATCACGACCCTAATTCTATATATTCATATTCTTTTGATACATATCCGCTTTCTCTCTTTATCTATCCCGAGCTGTTTCAACTCTTTTCCGAGTCAACACCACCACACTCCTGATGTGCTGAATTAATGCAGGACTTAACAATATCTCTACTCCCACTTTCTCTCAATAGAGTGACGACCCACGCTTATGTCCATATAACACTTTGCAAAGTAGTATTCTCTTACTTACATGATAACTATTATCATAGAACAACTCAATCCAGGGTAGGTGATTACCTTAGTTTCCTTTTCGATTCAAAATATATATACTCTCAACATATCTTATATCGTCCAAATCGTCTTTTCACTTTGGCCCTTCCTCTACGGATGATAGATGGTACTCACTTTCAACTTAGTTTCCAGACATTCGAACACCTCTTACTCATTTCCATCAATTAAGGCTAAAAAGTAATCTCATATATTCACTTCTTATCACCTTTAGGTATTTGAACTTCACATTCCACTCTTTCAAATTCTTTTATTATCTCCTCAGTAATCTTAACCACATTCAATCCTTTCCTTCTGCACAGGGCATCTGTTACTACACCGGTTTTGCTTAGGTGATCTTTAATAGAAAGATCGAAATCCTTTGTTTATCCCATCTAATATTCATACTTGCAAACTTAGCGTATAATTACTTCCCTGCTGATTTTTGTGAAGAAATCCTTGGGCATTCTACACAGACTTTCTTAATCTTTGAATAGCTGAGGATGTTATCAATAAATATAATTTTCTTATCCAAGCACTCCGTATACACCATGTTCCTTAATTCCTTATAGGCAACTGATACACTTGTTACTCCACATAATATCACCAGAACTTGCAATGCTCATAACTCATTTTAATCACAATCTTTGATATGTCCTCAGGCTGAATCTTAAGTCAATCCCCGAGAAATAACACACTCCTTGAATTAAGTCACATAAGTAATCAATTCATAATAGGGGTCACTTATTCTTATTCGTTATTTTGTTAAACCTACGATAATCAGCACACAACCTCATAATTCCATCCCGCTTCTCTAAAAACATCACCGGTGCACCTTAATGGACTATATCTAGTATGCTCACTTTCCTCCTTCCAATAACTTTTACAATTATCAAACTAATTATTTCATTCCAATGGCCTCCAGAGACTCCGGGGCATTTATTTATTACTCAAATTTTCCCCAACTTAAGTATTTTCTTTAGTTTATTACTCCTTTTTCTCGTATGATTGGAAGAACTTCCTACATTGCTTTTGCACCTAGAAACTTACCCTACTATTGGCTTTTTCTGGTAATCCATCATTGCCCTGGTTCTTTATGAGGGTCTTGAGCAGTTGATCTTTTACTCATATTATAAGTCTTAGCTTTGGCTGTACTGGACGTCAAACCTTTCGATGCACTACCTCCCATTCTATCTCGAGAAGCACTTCTATAGTTCTTGGCAACATGCCTCACCTTGCCACAGTTATAATAGATGACTCCTGGGTTTTCCACCTTACATTCTGACGCGTAGTGTCCTTTCTGCCCACGCCTGAAACATTTAATATTTGCCTTACACACTTTATCATGCTTTTTACCATATTGCTTATACTCCGATATAGGCGACTTAACCGACTTGGCTTGATTAGAGCTGACTGAGGTATTACTAATCCTGCTTAAAGAAATACTTTTCCAAAAACAACTCAGTAAACCTAGCCCATGAAATAGGGTTTTCTCCTTATAACGCTCTGGTTGACTCCCACCAGTAATTCACTTTATTCTTTAAGAAGTAATTTGCATAATCAATCTTAAAATTATCACTTACTTGGACAAGATTGAAAGCTTTCTCCATCTCTTTTAACCATGCTCCAACAGCTACTCGATTAGGTTCACCTTTAAACTCAGGAGGTTTAACACTCTAGAAAGATTTGATTGCTGCTGCTGAACCTATTGGATTAACTGTAACTGTTATTGCTACTGCTGGCGCAACAAGTCTAGAATTTCATTTATAACTAGACCCTCCGCCAAACTACTACTATTTTCTTTAGACTGGGTAGCTTTCTTGGGTGGCATTTTCCTGAAATATAACAGGGAATTTATTCTAAAACATAATGAGATTGTATGACAAAAATGTCACCATTCAAATGGTGCACCTGTGTCAGGAAAATGCTGCCCAATCAAAGCACCCATGTCTTTTTACTTAGGATACATTTATAAAATATATCTAGATTAGCAACACTGGAAACAATAGAAACAATAGCAAAATCAACAACAGTACATGAAAACTGAATTATAAAGAAACTAATCACCGTAACATGGCTCCTCAATACAACAACAACTGACTAACTTCCCGACACTGCTCTATTACCACATCAACTTTAATATACTACAAGACTTGGATGGCTATATCAACCACCTACATTGAACAAACTAATTAATTAGGTCAATTTAAGGAACGCTGGGCTCTTCTAGGCACCAAAGTCCAAATTTCAACCAACCATTCCTCTAGAGATGATTTCTTTTCACCCACAAGCGGTTCATCAATGACTGACTTACTTTTTCCGAGGCTATAACTCCATACTTAGATCCTGAACTCTCACGGTTACCATTATTCTTAAATAACACCCTGATATAGGACTTTCGTTCTTCCTGATAGTCACTCTAACTTGCTTTCAATAACGAGGACCATCTAATCGCAGAAATTCATTATCATAGAATATCAAATGAAATTTCAAACTCAAGGGAGTCGAATAAGAAGAAACCATGAAGAAGATGTAAGTATGATTGAGAGCAACCATACAAGTACATAAGATGGTCAGTCTTAGTACCGCACAATTCACAACACATAACTCGATGGCGTCCCACCAGACCCTTTTGTCACATAGACAAATGGTCAATTCATATGCATTATTTGCCCCAATCAACCGAAAAAGTCACCGAGGAAAGAAACAATGTTTAGATAAGAAATTCACAAATAGAAAGGAAATAATCTGATTTGTAATGAGGTCAACATGACGTTAAGTTGCTTACTTCATGCTCTTAACTTGCTCACAGGTTGAATAAGCAACTTATGGAATAGTAAACAGTTATTCCAGAAACAAAAATTACGTCTCAAGAAAGATTTATAGGGTTCAAGATATAAACCACCGTACTAATCTCCATTCATTACGAGACTTGGCTATTATAGCAGCCACTGACTATAAGCATTCCATCTGAATTTACCGAGGTCGCACACTTGATCCATCAACATTCCTTGACGTCAAAAATGATATATTTAGGGATAATATGGGTGTCTCTATAGCTGACACACCAAGGATCCGTGCAAAGGTTGAATTCTCGCGATCAGACTCAAATTCTTGAGAGGGAACTAGAAATCTCTATTGGACATTACTAATAATACATATATAAAGGAAATGTATTCTAGGTTAGGGTAGTTCCAGCCAATCCTCAATAGACGTCAGGGTTACGCCTCTGAAATCCTTGACTGAACTCTTAGACTCGCTCCTCTGATTGAGTTGCTGATTCTCAACTTTATACATACCTTTCTACACTCTTTTGACTCTACTCCTAACCTAAATCAGGGACTCAAACCTGTAGCTCTGATACCAACTGTGACGGCCTCAACCCCAGGGTCAGGAGTTGACGTCATCAATAACAACAAGATAAAAAATTCAATAATAAAATATAACTACGACCCCTTTACCAAGATCTTTTCCAGGTTCAAGTATGATATAGGTTACAACTGTTACCACACCAACTTACCCAACCCACTCTGACACGACTAACTCAATACAGCAACTCAATAGACCATCTTTGGTCTAACACAACTACCTCAGAGGAGCCTAACACGGAAGGCACTAGAACTCTGCCCTGACTACCGCGGAAGAATCTCCTAGGCATCTGCAATACATATATAAAACATTCTGCAAGGGTGAGCAATCAATTGCTCAGTAATACCACTATATGAATAATAATTAAAGCAATTTATTATAAAACAGTGACAAGAACATAGATTATAGCTCATTTGCAACACATGGCAAATATTCATAAACTGGATATTCAAAACTAGCATGCTTTCAACAAAACAAACATAATAGTGTGCTGTGTACAAATACCAGAGTTTAATTCTACCATGCCATTTTCATTCCAAATCCACTGTATAACTCATTTGTTCTGTTACGAGAATCACAAAGCTAAATCAGATACGTAGGGATATGTGAAGACAGCTGATCAGGCTATCAACACCCGACGGCTCTAACTGCCATCCCATTTACCTATTCCGGAACTCAGAGATGAGCTAGGTCTCTGACTTGCTAGACTAATCGGTTATATAGTACGCGCAACTGAATTAGCCTCTTACGCCACCTCAATAGGCCCCCTGGCCCCAATGTATCCCATATCTGATCATTTTATCCAGTTTTCAAAATACTTGTACCCATCTCATTTCAAAATCATTCATTTTACCAGCACACATATAAAATCGAGTTCGCAAATCATTTCATTCGAGATAGGTATCTTTCGAAGTTACTTTTACCCAAAACAATTTGAAAACAGTGATTTATAACTATAGGGGATACGTAACTTAAAACGTTTATGTTCCATTACGAGAATAAAATATTTAGCTATTCATATGTACAGAACCATAAAAGAATGGTCAGGGGTACTTGCCTTGCAGAGCTTTACAACTACTACTGATCGTGTAAGAACCCAAATTTTTGATGTCAGTAAAAGGCCTTTAGGAATAGTAACCTTGCGGTTTATTAAAAACTTTTGCGACCACACCATATACGAGTGTTTAATTTAAGTTATTGTGGTTATACGTACTAAATGGGTGTATGCAAAAGTCGTGAGTTTTCGAAGAAAACCAATAATCCAAATGATATTATTTTATGAGCCATCGAGGAATAAAAGAATTATACTACAACCATGAAAATCTTGAAAATTATAATTTCATAACTCATAACCAAGTACGAGCACTGAAAATGGTAATGATTTACGATTAGCGGAATTCTTCGACGTAGCCTTTACGGGAATTGATTTAAGCGTACGTGAACGAAAGCGAGATAATGTAGGATGACAAAATCAATTGATAACCTAGGAAATTAAGTTTATTCAACAAGTAATAAATTTGGAAGCTAGTTACAAAAATTAATAAATAATAAATTTTGATAAACATAAATTCAAGGAGCTTATCATGCAAGCTTTGACAAATGAGACACCTTGTTAAGCCTAGCCTTTGAAAATGAGATGCATCTTGTTCTACACACTTTCTAAAGTCATAAAAGCCTATTTCCATCACATTTCCAAGAAGCAAGCAAGGCAATTCTTTCTCTCTCCAAAAACCCAATGCTGATTTCCAAGAACACCATGGGAAGAAAAATTCATATCTCATGATCTATTCATTCAAAAATCACCAAATTTTAACCAAAGCTTCCTCATACTATATAAAAGGTACGTTAAAAATTTCATGGCCATTGAATTAGTATAGCATAGTCAAATCCTTGCTCCAAATTGGTGGTGAATACTAACTCCGAAAATCACTAACTTGTTTTCTTGATTTTTCATGAAAGTTTAAGGCTCCTAAAGCTAGACCAAGGCTTCATCAAGGATCTTAGGACTTTATTAAGTATTAACAAGCTTCAAGACAGGTATAAACATTCATCCAAACTTTGTTTAAGTTTTAAATTTCAAGAAAAGTAAGGATCTTGGATATAAGTATGGTTTTGATGATTGATTTGATATTATCTTGATGTGTAGTTAATTAGTTTTACGGTTGATGATTTTTGCCTCAAGAATATGATGTTATTGAGAGGAGTTAGTGTTGAGATGATTATTTGATGATTTTTGATGGTGGTATAATGATTTAAGACGTAAACGAAACTCGATTCGTAATCGTAACCTCGTTAAAATGAACAAAACTCAACTTAAGTTTCTGCAGAAGTTCCTGAATGTATAAATTGTAGTTTCCTGAAAAGTGAGACTTTATTATGATAGAAAATGTTATGAGGATTGTTTAAGCGCTTGAATCTCTTGATTCCGATTTACAGATCAAACGTTATGACCGTTTTAGTAAAAGGGATTTACGCGACAAAACTGCTACAAATTACGAACTTTTTAAATATAATTGATCGACTTAAAAATATTTACAAATCATGAAATTTTACTGAGAATAAGAAATATAGTTTATTACCTACCATAAAAATTTCAAGTAAAAATGTTGAGTTCTCAATTTCATAAAAATGTCGGAGCCGAGGTCGCGCGGAATACGAATGTCAAAATCAGCCCCCTGTTAGGAAACTGTCACTTCAGGATTTTTACCCCTGTTACCAGAAAATTATTTTCAAATGATGTGTTCTAAATTTTGTCTAGATAGTGCACGCGAAAATGGTGCATCAATTGAGTTAACGGTTTGAGAGATATCAACGTTTTAGTGAAAGCGGTTTGAATAGTAAAACTCCGTAGTTGACCGAACTTTTCAAATGCGTTTCACCTAATTAAATTCATTTTATCAAAATGAAACTTGTAGTATAAATATTACAAGCACTCAAGAAGCTCCTCGAGGTGGTTTTGTATTAAAATAATAATTTTGTGATTTATTAAAAATAATTTCGTGTAATAGTAATATTTGGTAAAGTCAAATCTAGAAGACCACTTTGACCGTCCGTTTCGACCAAGGATTGATACTTATTTCGAGTCGGTCGAATATTGAAAATTATGAAGTATTGAACTTATTAGAAATATAAGTTGGTGATGAGAGTAGGAATACTGATTAAGATTATGATGTTTGTTGATTAGAAAACCCGGTATTAGAGGAAGTCGGGAAACATATCTTGGACTTCAGGCAAGTTTTCAAACCCTACCTTTTTAGAACTGTTGTGTTGTGATTGCTTTTAAATACTGCAATATATGCATGATAAATGTTTTACGGAGATTTATAAATTGTTATATATTGAATCTATGATGATTTTGGTATAATAAAAGTACCAGATTTGAAACAATATATTTAGATCGAGGATTGGTCGATGTAAGTTTATAAAAAAACCCGGAAGTATTCCGGAGTTGTTATATTTGAGAAATGTTAACGCTATAGGGTAGCATCATATGTATATTATAGACCGAGAGTCGGTCGGTATGTATATTATAGTAAAAACCCAGGAATCATCTCGATGATGTTTTGGACGATCAAAAGTCTGCACTTATTTTATTCCAAGGGACTCGATGTCCACTTGTGAAACATTAAATACCTCGAACTTTTATTGAAACGATTTCCAAAGATCGTATTCCCTCAACTAGATTTAATTACTCAAATAATAGATATTATTTCATTGTTCATTTATTATAGGAGAAGTATTCTCCAACGATTATTTATTTCAAACCCGATTAAATATTAAAGATTATTAAATTACGTAAACATAAATTAGCTGAGGAATATTATTTTTAAATATTCTTTTAAAGTAAACGCATTCGAGGTTTAATTATTTAACGATTAATATTTAATTATTTATTATTTATTAAATGATTTATTTATGATTTAAAAATCATAAGACCTGATATAAAATACTTTATGATTTTTGGAAAATCATTCGAATAATTTCAGAACGTTGAAGAATATTATATCAACTTATTTTAAATATTTTGATAATAGTTTTAAAAGAAACTCCCCCTTATTTACTAATCTATTGACAACGGTCAACTCACATCCTTAGTACTTCCTCCAAAAATTCTCGGAAGTATATATATATATACATATATATATACATATGAGACAAGCTGCTCCTATCAACAAGCAATACGCTTGGGGAACTTCAATATAGTTCGATGATTTCAAGTATACGATAGGATTTCCTTAAAGACAAGGGAGGGGTAGGATCCAAGTACTTCTTATATTGGATAGACTTCCGGTACCGTAGGAGACGGTACTATATGTACCTAAGGACCTGCGAAGTGTGTGTATACCCGAAATGAGGACACATAGCCCGTATGTGGCAAGGGTGATAACCGGGATACGAAGGTGTCGTCCTTCTACTAGTAGAAAAGGTTACTATTATCGTAGTACGACTGATCATCGTATGCGGTGGCTCCAACAAATGTCCTATTCTTCCAATTGGAATTGTGATGCAATACCGTAACCCAAGCTTAGGTGTTGGGTTTACCATTAAGGTATTCGCAGGATAATAAATCCACCAAAGAATTGTTTTCAAAAGAAGGTGTTTATCACCAAGGAAAACTATTTTTTTGAATAAAACATATTTATCATATATGATATTTTACTTGAGTTTATCATACAGTCATTTCATATTGTACATTATTATGCTGGGCATTATAGCTCACTCTTGCTTTCTTTTAAATGACACAACACAACAGATAACCAGTATGCCGGTGTGGGACTTAGTCTCTTGTAGTCATGGGGAGAATCCCTGGCAGCTTTGTCTCATGTGGGCAAGAGTATCAGATAGGTATAAGATATCAGTCGTAATTATTGTAACTTCATCTAGAGGTTATGAATAATTGTTTGAGATCCTGTAAAGTACATTTGAGTATAATAAAAGAAGTTTACATTTTATACATCATTTCTAAGGCTATAACTTATGTGTATATGTGCAAGAGATTGGGGTCTGTTGGATTATTAAATTTATACAGGTTACACATGAGTGAAGGATGGCGTGACGACCCAGATTCCTGACCCCGGATTTGGGGGCGTTACAGATCGACTCTGAGCTGACTCGGACGTTCAGGCTTTAACGTCTAACCGCTAGATCACCTTAGATTTGTCTTCAACACTCGGGTTCTTCAATTGAAATCCTACTAAGCTCGTCGATTGTCCATTAGGTTATTTTTAGTCCAATGTCAACTTTCAATTTCCCGACTAGAACCTACAGGATCGAAATACTCTATGTTAGACGTCTAGGTATGCTTGCCATATCCTCGCTAACATCCTACCTATACGATATCAAATCCCGACTCGTACTCATGCATATTGGTATAACACATGCAGCAACTAGAGTTCATACTGAAAACTTGACTTGGTAACCAATTTTCGGAAAACACATATACTTGTCGCTTTAGAAAACAGGGTTGTCAACTATAATTTATAAAATATATCCTTACGACATGCAGGTACCTTTCGTAAAATAGGGTTATTAATCATATACCACAATATGCAGGTAGGCTCGCACAATATTTATTTATAAGTATATAACTTTGTACAATCGACTGATATTCCCGATATTTTACAGGGTACGCTTCCGAAATTTCGGCAGCGTCTCCTTTGTTTATCGAACTACCCGTCGAACAAAAATCGACATCTCAATCAACAACCAACCCAACAATCAATCCTATAATCACAATTCATCAACCAAATTACGTGCTCGACTTTGATATAAAATAATAAATTTTTGTTTCAAAAATAATTTTACGAATTAAATTATTAATTTTAAAATATTAGGACTCAGAATAATCATCACAGTCCACCGTCGGCTCGCCGAGGCTCATCGCTGACGGCGGTAAAATTCGTCGGTGCCCGATTTATTCGGGTTTCCACACGAATTCCGTCGATAATTAATATAAATTCCCCAATCGAAAATATGTTTTAATTCATTAAAATAATAAAATAATTTTTCTTTTCTGCAAACCAAAAGTTCCCGATTTACAATCGGAAAATTGAGGAATTAAATCAAAAAATCACAGGTCGGGGAAAACAGGCCGGAAAAATGAGTTCACCAGAGAACACAGGCGACTCAAGGATACGCACACACGCGGACATATAACATACACACAAAAACTCACACACAACAGCACATATATACAATATATATATACATGCAGCTCCCGATCGAAACCCCATATACACGCGCCACCATACCCGCCGAGAAAGCAAGGCAGGCGGCGACGGAAAATAGGGGCGGCGGCAATCAACACAATTAACATCAAACGCTGTAGTGGGTTTCTCAGAAAATCGCACAAAACACAGCCATAAGAATGAGATAGGAAGAATTATGTACCGGAACCTTAAACCCGCTCGAATTATAGTGGAAATCGAAGGAGAAAGGAACCGAAACTCAGGTGACAAGCCTCCACCGAGAGAAATGAAGAAGGATTTGGAATATCCCCGAAGAAGGGGAGAAAATTGTTGATCTTTTTTAAGGAGTGGAGGCAAGGGCAATATGGTCCTTTTGCCTCATCTTCATTTTCTTTTCTAAATTTTGATAATAAAAAAAAATATATTTGTAAATTGTATAATAATTAGGAAATATGGAATTTAATTACAAAATAAATTTCAAAAATAAAGTTCCTAAAAATATTTATCTCCTGATATTTTTAAAATAAACTTTGAATGAATGGTTTAGTTTCTACAAATTTTGCAAGATACACACCAAATTGAAATAATCCTTTTAAAAATCATTTTGAAATACTTAGACACCACAATAAATCCAACTATCATTTTTAGCAGCTCTCTAGAACTATTCTAGAGATTATAAAATAAATTTTAAAACTTTAACGTACTTTGATAATTTTATTAAATTATTTAAAGGTGAAATATTCCTTATTTTCACTTAATAAATCGTTAGATATACTTAGAAATCTCACCACCACAAATTCAACCACGTAAGGGTCAAATAACATATAGTCACATATCCACAAGATCACATAAGACTCCTCACATAGCGATCAAATTCCATACACATATTTTATTTAACTATTTATTTAATAATTACACTTTTAAATAATGTAAAAGTATACAAGTCGGTATAACTGAGTTCTCGATAAGTCTAACTTACTTATCGATAAGTCATCTTAAGACTTCTCGAGTGAGTTCTCGATAAGTAAATTTACTGACTTCTCGAGTGACTTCTCGATAAGCTTTATTATGAATTATCGATAAATCCTTGTAGAGTTCTCTAGTAGTGTTAATTCACAGAGTTCTCTACAAGTATAATTTTTAGACTTCTCAATAACTCAGAACTGAAATAATTTAACTTAATAAATTATTTTGGTAAAATACTTTTGGCAAATTTATTCTAATTTTATTTTGAATTTATTCAAATAAAAGTTAGAATTAATTCAGTCCATTTTTGGACAAACTGGGTATTTATTTAACATCTCGATAAGTAAATTTTTAGTTCTCTACAAGAGTAATTTTAAATGACTTCTCGATATGTAATTTCATTTCTTAAAATGACTTCTCGATAGA
The DNA here is from genome assembly GCF_009905375.1 of Apium graveolens. Taxonomy (NCBI): domain Eukaryota; kingdom Viridiplantae; phylum Streptophyta; class Magnoliopsida; order Apiales; family Apiaceae; genus Apium; species Apium graveolens. The sequence goes on from NC_133652.1 coordinate 217,383,867, forward strand.
CTAATTCCAAACGTCTATTTTTGAGTTCTTGACAAGTCATTTGCTTTTACTATAAATACCCAGACATCTTGATATATATACATACTTACGACTTTCAAGATCTCAAGTGACTTAACTTTCAATCCAAAATCGATTTTTCTCTCATTTTTCCTCCTTTCTCTCAAATTTCTTTTACCCACTAAACTTCATACGTATATCAATGGCAGCCAACAATATTGCACCCTTCATCCCCAAGGAGACCAACTTTGTTGAATTTCTGGATGCAAACCAAGCACCTGAAGCTTTTCAGTGCTTTGTCAAGTTCCTTTCTGAGACCTACTTTGTAGGTGCTCTTACTGCTAATCCTGTGTTGTATTTGGATGTGTTAGGGGATTTCTGGAACACAGCAATAACAAGGACAGTTGTGCATGAGAATCAAGCTGCAACCATAGTGATAAACTTCACAATTAAGGGATAATATGTGGAGATTCTTGAGGATGATGTCAATAATGCTTTGGGCATTCCTACTGACAAGCTGGTGGAGGTCCAACTCAGGATGAGCTGTATGAATTCATGGACTTCATCAATTACTCTGAGAGGATCAATCTGGCCAGCATGAACAAGAAGTATCTCAGGAGGGAATGGTCATTCCGGTTTGATTCTGTGATAAGGGCATTCACTTGCACAAAGTTAGGATTTGACAACGTTTCAAGTGTTGTCCAAAAGTTGGTCTACTCAATGGCCCTCAACAAACACATAAAAGTAGGCCACTACATATTGGAGGAGCTGAGCACGGACTCACAATGCCATTGGAGTCAAGAGGTAAAAAGATCTTTCTGCCTAGATTTATTATGTCAGCTTTAAATTATAAAGTTAATGACATACATATGCTAGAAGGTGTAAAGAGGACACTAATTGGCAATTGTAATCAAGTATCCAAAATTTTATTTGGATCACTTCTTACAAAGAATAAGGTTCCGGTAAGTCTTAAGTTAACACCTTTCATGATTGAAAGATTTAAGACTTACACTTATTCTATGCCAGACATGAGAAGTAGTGCAAGTCAACCTAGTACAATAACAGTTCCTGAGCCTGTGGAAGTACAAACACAGGATCACTCACAGGAACCTACCCATGTTGAGCCTGTTCCTTCAAAACCTGTAGAAGCTAGGAAACCAACCACCTCATCTTCTCAAAAGGATGAGGTGAGTAAAAAGAATAGAAAAGGGGTAACTTTAGCTATTTTAACTGAGAGTGGTGAGAATCAAATAGAAACTGAGTCACCCTTGGTCAAGAGATCAAAGAAGAGTAAGCAAACAGAGCTGACCACTCAAGCCATCTCTGTATCCTCTCAACATGATGCAGTTATAAAAATGGGGACTAAACAGACTCTAAATACATCTTCTCAAAAGGGCATGTCTATTGAAAAAAATTCACCCCAATGCACCATGTAAAGAGTCTGCACAGCCTGCACCTGAAGCAATTCAAGTGTATGGTAGGAGAAATAAGGATGGCACACACAGTGAGAGCACATCTTTTGAAGCTCCCTCATCCATTCAGGGGGAGCTGCCAACATTCACATCTGAGCAACAAACTCTCATATCTCAAATTTCTTCTCTACCAACAACACTTGAATCTAATTCTCAAGTGCAAGCTAACTCAAGTGACTTGGTTCAAGAAACCTTGCTCACCACCCAGACACTTCATTCAGATGGTGAGAGGCTAATAGCTGGGGTAGATCTTGATGACACCATCAAAACCATGGGGGATTCATCAATTTTTACTGAAGACCACATGGAGATACTAAATGCACCTTCATGTTTAAATCAGTCTTCACAGACTGTAAGGTTTGAGGGTAGTACTCCTGAAGGGGAGCTATCTAAATCCTCTCCAATTCAATTGGAGGTTCCTCATGTAGGAATAACTCCCCTAAAAACCCTAGTTGCTTTGGCAGTTGATGCTAGGAGTACAATGCCAATGATCCTGTAATAGGGGAGGAAAGTATAGCACATTCAGGTGATAATGTGGTGCAAAACACACAAGGGTTTGAGACTGGTGCACATACCAGTAACCCAGTCAAATCCCCTCCAATTCAATTGGAGGTTCCCACAACTAGTGTGCAACAACAACTGGTCATAAACACAGAGCAATCTGTGAGTAAAACTGTGACTTCAGTCACAGGTGTTTCTGAACCCTCAACTTCGCAACCTCAACAACCCCACATTCTATCACAATAGCTGCAAGAATTTGGTTATCAACCTACATATATAGATGATCTTCTAGTAGAATAGATTTCTGGACTGGCAAATATCTCACAGCATCTACTCACTTCTGATATGAGCAATAAAGACTATCAAGCCATCATGCTCACTTATAATGAAGATGTTGAAAAATAGAAGGAGAAGATTGTGAATGATAAATAACCAGGATGGAAATGTGGATGCATGGCTATCTCAGGATTTTGTGTTGGAGATGGATCAAGTCTTGGCAAGATTCAGGGATGAGTATGTTACTATTCTTGGGAGCAATGCCAAGGTCTTGACTCCACAGGAGGTCTATGATGCAGTAACTGAGGTCTACAAAGCTCAACTTAAGACTTTTCACCTGTTTGGTAAAGCCCTAGAACTCAAGTTGACTGGTCATGAAGACAAGATAAGGAAGCCGGTGAAGGATAAAATGGATGAGATTATACCATCTCAAGTAAAGATCACCTCCAAGTTCAAGCACTTTGCTGAGCAAATGTCAAGGATAGATCTTACTTCTATTGAAAAAGAAGTCAAAAATCTAAAACAATCCTTTATCTCTCTCCATACAGTTGTCCAGCAGCAAATCACTCATTCCAATGACACTAAGGTCAATATGGACCAACTTTACCAGAGCAGATATGAGCCTTCAGCTTTGCTTATGGAAGGCATCAAATAGGCTGTAGAAGAAACATTTGGCACATCTACTAGCTCTTATCAACCTGGATCCACTTCCACAAATCTGCAAATCCAATCTCTTCAAACTCAAGTCCCAACACTGCAAGACTCCAATGCTTCTCTCACTGCACAAGTTCAAGCCTTGACTTCTCTAGTCAAAAGTTAAAAAACTGACATCCAGACCCTGGTGGACTCTCATACGCATCTTCAAATGCAGAATTCTGTTGCTTTAGGAGCCATCATGGGAAAGCTCAACATTTTACTGCCTGCCTTACCTGAACAAATTAGGACAAAACTTCCAACTCCCCTGCTCATGCCTGTTCCCAAGACTAAGGGGAAGATTGAGGTTAGGATTGCACAATCTAGGGATGCTAAGACACAATCTCAAAAGCCTGTTCAGGTGGGACAAATCTCAAATACTCAAGTTGATATTGGAAAAGAAAGACTACTAAAGGCCACAGAAGGACCTAATCAAGATCAGGAATTAAATGACCTTCTTGCAGCACTAAGAGTGTCTCTTCAACACAACTATATGAGTTGCAAGAAAGCTTTAGGCAAGAACATCAATTTTGTAAGAGCAGTGGTGGTAAAGATTGACAACTTCCTAGAGAAAAGAATTGTGATGAATATAAATGATGGTGGGGTGGACAGGTGTCTTCAGGTTACTTTGTAAAATCTCCAAACATTGAGAGCATCTGAATTGGATGTCGCCAAGTAATTCCTGAAGACACTCAACTTCTACATGAGCTTAAAAAGGCACAGATTGCAGCTTTTCCAGAAGCCTATCAATCTCCAAACAAGGGAACTGTTTATGTCTACCCTTCAACCAAGCATGCCAAGCATCTCTATATTCCCAAACATTGTGTCAGATCAAACTTAAGGCTGCTCATGACTTTACAGCCTGATTTAAAAATGTGGAGATGATAAAAATCTTGGAAAGATACCTTATGGACTATGACAACATGTTTCCAACTACTAAGTACAATCTAAGGAAAGATGATGATGATGAGCAGAAAGATGATCGAAAACCTTCTGGCTCAAATCCAAGTCAATCCTCCAAGGAAACTAGTAGCAAGGATAAAAAGCAAGAATAGAAGAAGAATGATGAGAAGAAAAGAGGAAGTGAGAGGAGAACCAAAAAGACTCATGATAACTCAGAACCACAGCAAACCCTAAAAATCCAAACAACTCTAATTCAACCTCTAGCCAAAACTTCTGTATCAACAACCTCAATCAACAAACCACTCTTAACCTCTAAGCCAAAATTTCTGTACAAACAAACAACTAACTTTTTCCTAAAAATTCCAATCACCACAAGCCAAACAAGTCTCAAGAAAATCACAACCTTGCCTTTAGCCAAGCCTTCACTAAAAGTCAATCTCAAATCTGCTGGGAGAAAGCCTAAGAAAGCCAAGCTTACAAAGAAAGGAGAAGTCACTGAAAGGGCCATCTAGAACTGCTTCAAGCAATCTGACTTTCTACCTTTAAATTGGTGCATCTCAGATGAAGATCATTTTCAACAACTTGCTGAGGAAATAGTCAAAGTCTGGGTTTTATCTCTTAGGGAAGTTAGAATTTTCTATAAAGATGGGTCCTTCACCTTTCTTGGCAGTGATTTAATGGATTCTCTTTCTCCCACAGAAATTAAGAGAATAATAAGTTTACTAAAGGACAAGGATACTACTAAAAGGGCATGGAGATCAGTTATAGCTGAATAATTGATTACAAGGGAGGAAACAAGGAAAAGAAATAAGGCTGAATCTAAAGAAAGAGTGAGGAAGTATGATGAGGAAATTGAGATGTTCATAAAAAGATCAGAAGAGCTTAAGGCCAAAAGAATGAGCAGAATCTTTAAAGATAGAAAATTTCTAAACATCAAAGCTGATGGATTCTCAAGATTTAGGATTGATTTACTAGACAGTGGTTATCCAAAGGCAACAAGACAAAAACTTGTAGAAGCTCTAAGTGGGACACGTATAATAGAAGAACTTGAAATTCTTGATCACTTAAAGGAAGTTCTTAGAGAAGAAGCAGATATAAAAACTGTCTTTACCTGAGACTTGTAGCCATCAAACTTTGTAAATCTCCCAATGTATAAAAGTTGTAATTCTACCAAGCTTTGTGAATTAAAATTTCATTTTCCATTTTTTTAAACTTGGGGTTAGTCTTGTTAACAGGCATGAATTTATGATAAACATTCTTCTTATAAAATGGGGGAGATTGTTGTGCAAGACATGCCTGTACTTTAACAAGACTAAGTCAAATTGACAACCCTAAGTAAGTTGTATTGTAATCTTAGTTTACATTTATACTTGTAACATCTAAAGTCTATAAAAATGTAAAAGAGCAGACTGAAGTCCTTTTGTTTAAACAATATTAAGACTAAGGATTCTATCTGGAAGAAGATCAAGAAGATCATGCCTCAGAAGAATTATGAAGAAGCTTGGAGTTGAATAAATATGTTTGGATAAAAATATTCTAAGTCAAGGTCTCTACAAGTCGAAGATTTAGTTTTATAGAGAAGTCACTCGAGAACTCCAAATAACTTATCGACAAGTCTAAAAAGCTTACAAAGAACTCACAGAGATATCAAAAAGTCAAAATTGAAGACATGAAGATTGAAGATATTGTTAGTCGCTAAACACGCGCTAATAATTCACGCAAGTATACACGTTCGCAAGTAATATATAATTATTTTTAGTTCGGTCCCACATAGACTGGTTTAGGTTAACTTTATGATTTACGCACTTATGCAACAATGATATGGATATTATTCAATGCTAAGACGAATAACAATTTGGGTTTTGATTATACAACGATTAACTATTGAGAATTATACTAGAGAATATTAACTAAAGATTAAAGAGAGTTAAATAATATATAACACAAACATGGGATTCTAACTTCATTAAATACTTCATTCAATAGCCTTTTCATTCTTAACCTTAGCATGTAATGGTGATGACACTAATCAGATAACACAAAACTGATGAACACCAACTTTCGTTGCACGAATACCATACTACCAGACATCCACAAAAGAGATAAAAGCTGAATAGACAGCAATTATATTGAGACCCTATATATCTATAGAATTTGACAACATAACGGTTTAATGCACAAGTTATCTATCGTGATTACATAGGGCAAGTAAGATGGTTAAAATTACCTACGAATTATGCATAACAATAACACATGAACCTATGCTAGCATGGCAAGTTCTAAATCCTTAAATTCACTGTCGCTTCATTAAAGATTAACACGCTATCTTACAAGTTCGCGACGATCATAAGACGAATAAGCACAATCAATACTAGGTTATCATACAATCACCACACACTTAAGGCATCAAAACACATTAACTAAAGAAATACATAAATAAATCCGCTAGAAACCCACGATAACGATTAGCCCATGATCGGACTCATCATCAACATGATATACGATGAAAACATGGTATAATAAACACAGTCTTTATAAAACTAATAATAAACCAAGAACGTAATCCAGAGTATTAGGTTCAACAAAACAAGAAACGAGCATCCAAGATTACAACTTAGAACAAAGATTCACAAGATTAAACTAGATCTTCTTCGCCTTCGTTGAATTGTGCTATAAGTCTTCTTATCGTCTTCTCCTTATGCTCCGTTATGAAAAACGTCTTTTTGTTGTCTTTAAATAGCAACCTAATTAACCCAAAATCCCGGAAAAATTGTTACGACCGGCATTTTATGTAATATTATTTGTGAATAATATTAAGTTAAATAAAAATATATTCAATGCTTGTACGTTTGTGTGAGTGAAAATTTTTGCATTTTAAATTTGCTCTGGGTAGTATATGATTTTTCAAAGCAAGAATTTATTTAATTTCTTTATTTTTGATTTATAAGGAATATTCTAAGCTTTGGAAAAATTTTCTTTTAAAAGACATTTTGTACACAAATTTTGAAAATGATTTTATAAAGTCTCTAAAAATCCAAGTTATTTTATGGTATAAATTTTATAATTTTTGAACTTGTACTTTATTATATAAAAATAAATCTTTGGAAATTAGTTGCTTAATAATTATCAAATTACATGAATAACCTTGCATGCAAACTCTCTTCTATTTAACCAAAGGGCTAAAGAGTCAATAACCACCCCACTAACTCACAAATTGCTAGCCAAATTACCTCCTTGACCTTGCATGCAAACTTGCCTAACTTTGGCTAGAGGGTTACTCTTGTAATTTCTCACATCCACTCACTTGTGGGCAAATAAAAACCAAACAATCAAGATGATCACTCCACCATTTCTACATTTTTTCTCCCTCTCCTCTCCCTCCTCCCACCTTTCCTCTCGGCTTTTTGCCGAAGCCCTACCCCCCTCCCCTTTTCTTCATTCCACATTCAAGTTTCCACCTCCCATACAAGTAAATATTACTTCCTATATCATGATCATTTATATTCCAAAGAGTTTTGAGTAAAAAGTTTAAGTTTTAAAGTTGCATGTTAAGGTTTTAGTGAAACTCAAATATACAATCTTGATTCTTATGGATTTAAGGTTGTTTTTGAGAGGACTACAATGAATGGATAAGTGCCAAGTCATGAGAAGGAAAATCTTGATGATTTAATGGCCATTTCCATCCATTTCATTCGGCCATGACCATATGGGAGCCGAATGAATGGTCCTTGAAATCATTCTTGTTGTTTTGATCAATTTTTGCATGTTTATGTGATAATGACTTAAATTTTGTGGTGATAATTTGATAAAACTCCTTGCATGCTAAGTGATCATCTAGGTATACCTTATGCTAGGCTTGCATGTCAATTTTAAGATGGAATATATGTAGAAAATGGGTTGTTTTGGGTTGAAAAACCCGAAGGCATGCATGCATGTGGAATTCTCTTAGTTTGTTGTAAGATTTTGATCATTTGGAAAAGATTTTGTTAGTGAGCCTTAATTTCAGTAGGAATAATGTGATAATATGGATTTATGCTTCTTGTTGCATGGTAATAATTTGTGGTTATCTTTTATAAAAATATATATCATGTTGTTTCAAAAGCATAAAGGTTTATGAGTTGTAAAGAGTAGTCTCTTTTATTTTGCCATAGTTGCACCATAGGTAAGGATGATCTCACCAAGGGTATTTTGAGAAAAAAAAGAGTTAGTTCAGTAGAACACCAAGTATAGGTCTTGGTTTAAGTATTTAGTTGTTGATAATTGGGTTTGTCAAGTCAAAACCTTGGAAAATGAGAGTTATAGTTTCTGCAGAAAAATCAGTTTAGTACCCTGAGTTTAGAGTGAGTTTTGACCATGTCATTGATGGGCACTTTGAGGCCCAAGCCACCAGAAGTTAGTATGGGGAGTATATAATAGGTTTTAGGAGTTGGTTGGAGGTTTGCATGTCATTTGGTTAGGTGCACAAGTAGAATAACAAAATCTGTCCAGCAGGGGACAGTTTTGTTGCAACTTGGAAATAGGGAGATTTGGCCATGTCATGGGTAGGCCCTCATTAGGCCCAATTGGGCCTTAGTTAGAGGGTATGTCAGAGAAGTTTTTCCAACCATAGTTCATAGGATATGAGCTAGAACCATGTGTCACAAGTTAATTCTAGTCAGGGCATTTTCTGCCCAGAAAAACAGGGGAACCTTGGACTTTTAGCTTAGGCCCAAGAAGGCCCAAGCCAGGCCTTTGAGCCACATCAAGCTTGTGAGATGCCCTTAGGTCAGGAGAGTCTTGTGTAAAAATTTTGAAGAAAAACTTGTAGTTTAAGAGTGTCTAATGCACTCAAGAAACCTTAGTTACCATTCTGAAATTTGCACCAGTGAGCACTTTCACTTATCACATAGTTTTAGGACACTTAGAAGTGAGTATTAGGTCGACCACCATAGTTGTAAGATAGTGTAAGGTCAGTAGAACAAAAGGCACAAGTGAGGGTCAATAGGTTTTGGATAATTTAAGAAAGGCACATTGAGTTAGGAAGCCCAAATTCGAAGACTTCGTTTAGTTAGCGACCAAGTAACTTGAGTGGTGAGTCGAGATCATCCAAGCCTAGTGTGGCATTATGGTGTATATGATGTTATTTGGTATTAATATACGATATGTGATTATGTGGCTACGTGTGTACATTTAAAAATATAAATGTTGGATATGAATTAAGTGTGTATAGGCCTAAGTGCCATCTATGTTTAATTTCGGGTTATAAATAGGTTAAGATGGAAAGAATATATTATAATGAGGATTATTATTATTTATGTAGGATCTCGAGACGAGGGAAAACTTGCCATAAAAGTCGAGTGAAGCTCCAGTTGTTGCTCCTACCAGTCAGACCAGACCAGTCTATCTCAAGGCAAGTGATTCAACTTGACCTTCGCATTTACTGTAAACAGTTCATATATATATATCGATGCAATTATCCTGAGTCATTTTGATATATTTAAATCAAGAGTATCTTTTGTTTATCTGTGAGTTACATAGAGATGCCATGAACCCTCGAGTACATATTGCAAGTAGTTCAAAAGTCTTTCATGATAGTTTAATGCCATGATAAATTAGAGATGCGTTATAATATCTTATTAATCCCTTTTGTTTATCATGCTATTGATCCCTGAGAAATCTTGATGTTGCACCCTGATGCTTTGAATTCAACTCTTGAAATAACCTCGATAGAAACTTTATTTTGATACCTTAAAGCCAATCATTTCTTAAATACATTCATGATTGTTTGATAACCCTATCCTTACCCTAAAGCTTGATATCCTGTTATATACTGAGCTGATGATCACTTTCTTTATATTTTAACACCTTTATCCTATTTGTACCAGTGATGCCTATCTTCTTGATGTTCCAATACCTATACCTTGTCTACAACCATTGCTTTAAGCCTAGTTTGGCATTACTCTTTCATCTTATCCAATAGCCTGGCTTAATTTCCTTGTCTAAGTTCTTGTTTATGGAAACCTCTCAATTACCCTAATATAGTAAAGTCTAGTAGATCATGGCCCTGAGATTTAGTGTCATATTTCCAGTGTTTCAAGTTGATCTATAATCCCTTGATAAAAATAATTACAGTCAAAAGAGATTTTGTCATAAATCGGCATCAGTTTTTAAAATGATTAAAACGTGGATTTTTCAGTCCCAAAGGGGGACAAATGTTTTCTTGAATGGTGGATCTGGACTGAGACGCGAGTCCTTTCCACACTTATATTAGGCTTAAAAGTTGCCTAGGGATTCCCAATAATGTTTTAGAACCCAGCGAGGTTCGGGATTACTTCGCGGCTGATCACCGGCTGTAATCCGTAGCGTCATAAAATGATTTTGATTAAGTATGATTTTAAAATTTGTTTTGATGCAAGCAAAATGATGCCAACTCACGTAAGTTTTATCTCTCGATTATCATTGATTATGTCATTCCATTGTCATTCCTAAAGGTATATCCCGATTTATGCTTTGCGCTGTATTGTTTGCACTTGTTGAGCTTTTGGCTCACTTCTTGCTTTACCCTGATATTACAGCTAGCAGCCATGGTTAGATTCAAGCAGACTGCCCGTAAGACCTGTGATGCTGACGCTTATGTTCGAGCTCAGGTAGAATAAGTAATAATAGTTGTGTGAGGACTCGGTATTTGTAATCAGATGTAATAGTTGGTAGTGTTGGGCTGTTTCAAACCCTAAACTGTAAAGATCTTGGATTTTGGTTGTGTAATACTCTTTAAAATGATGTAATAGCTATAATTATTTTGCTATTTAAGTTGGGGGTGTGACAGGTTTTGGTATCAGAGCTACGGTTTAGAGTCCCTGAACAGCCCAAATAGGTTATAGGACTTGTGAGTAGGTTATAGATACTATGCGAGAGAGTAGGTAAAGTAAATTATTATTAATACTCCTCTTATTGGTTGTCAGCAAAGGGCGCATTCCTCGTCATCCTCTGGGTCGGACGACACTATTGCTTTCTCCGTGTATGCTGAGTTGAGGCGCGAGTTCGACATGCTTCAGGGCAAGTACGACCGACTGATAGACCGACTGAAGAACGTGTATCCGGACAGCCGAAACTACGAAGGGAAGCCCAAGGAGCAGATGATTGCGAGACTTGAGACCTTGGTTCGGTACGTTAACACTAAGCTTGAGGAGATGCCAGCGCACCGGGACCGTACCAGCCAGTATGTCATTCAGATGGTGGCGGATGAGCTCCAGAGCATTGTGAAGACACTTCGAGAGAAAAAGTCTACCAAGCCCCGTTCAGATGGAGTGGAGCCTTAGTTCTTTCCATTTACCTTTCATGTTGTTGTACTATCAGACTCTATGGAATCCCCAGTTGTTTCCGTCTTTCCTTTAAATAAGCCTGTTATTTCTAGAATCAGACTATGTCCCAATCCTATGTACTGTGACCTTTAAAATTTCAATAATTATGTGCTATTTGTTCCATTTGCTCTCAACTGTTATTTTATGTTTTTATCATCATATCTGCTTAATTTGGAAACGTGACCCCATATGTAAACAAGAATGCCATGCGATACCCTCGAATCGTTTTATCATTCATATTTGTTATAACACAACTCTTATTTCAGGATCATGCCTCCCAAAAAGAAGAACCCAACAACCACCTTCACCACAGACCCAAACATTCTTCAACTACTGGAAACCTTGCAACAGCAAACCAATGCTATAGCTCAACAACAACTAACTCTTCAACAACGAATTGAAAACCAAGATAACCGTGAGCCATATCAACCACCTGAACCACCAGTACCACCAAGACAAATTGTCACTTTCAAGGTTTTTCAGAGTGTGAATCCACCTGTATTTCATGATACCACTGATCCAGTGATAGCAAACACATGGATCAAGGAGATAGAAAGGGCTTTTGAGTTGGTACAGTTAGGGGACGATCAGAAGACGCTGTATGCCACTTACTTCTTGAAGGGAGAAGTCATTTATTGGTGGGAATCAGTAAAAGCTATGGAAGTCACTCAGCAGATTTCTTGGGAGAGATTTAAGAAGTTATTTCTGGACAAGTATTACCCTAAGTACATGCAGAATCAGATGGAGCTAAAATTTCTTGAGTTAAAGCAAGGGAACATGACTGTACTGGAATATGAGAAGAAGTTCACTGAGTTGTCAAGGTTTGTGACAAAATATACCAGCACTGAGGAAGAAAAAGCAAAGAAATTTCAGCAAGGATTGGAGCCTTGGATCAGAGATAGGGTGGCTATGTTTGAACTTGAGACTTATGCGGGAGTAGTACAGAAAGCTGCTCTGATTGAGAATAATGGGATGCAGTCAAGGAAAGAGAGGGATAACAAGAAGAGGAAGATTCCATTTTATGGAGAAAAGTCTGAAGCTGGAAATTCGCAAGATCGGAATGTAAAGAGGATTGGTTTCCAGAAGGGCGGAAATTTTCAAAGGAAAGGAAATTTGGGCAAAAGGCAAGAATCAAAAGGGAACAATCAGGCAAGCCAAGGGCAAGTTGGAGAAAACAGGTTCCAGAGGCCAGAATGCAAGCACTGTGGAAGAAGGCACCCCGGAGTATGCAATAAGCTGAGTATGACCTGTTATAGGTGCAATCAGAAGGGACATTTGGCAAATGAGTGCAAGATGCCGAGGCCAGGAGTTACGTGCTACAAGTGTGGGAAGACTGGACACATGGCTAGGGAGTGTAAGGCAACAGGACCAGTCAGAGCTCTGATGAACGTGGCAAGTACCAGTGCAAGCGTGCCAGCTGAGGTATTGGCATTACCTCCACCACCCGCACCAACCCCGCAAGCAACAGCAAGGACATTTGACCTAAAGATGAAAGATGCTGTTCAGAATTCTGAGGTGATAGCAGGTACACTTTTACTCAATAATGTCAAAGCCAAAGTATTGATTGATTCGGGAGCCACAAGATCTTTCATATCAGAATCCTTTGTTGATAAGATCCAATGTGATAAAACGGTTATGAGTGAGGTAGTAAATGTGGTAATTGCGAACCAAGAGAAGATTCCTGTGAATCAATTTTGTCCAAAATGTGAGATTGATATTTCGGGATATAAGTTCTCAGCCGACTTGATACTCTTCAAGCTGGGAGAGTTTGACATAATCTTAGGAATGGATTGGTTAGGAGAGAATAGCGCGCAGATAAATTGTAAGACCAAGAGAGTGAATTTAAAGACGAAGAGTGGAGAGAAGGTAGTATTTAAGGGACAGAGGCAAGAGCGACTATTTCTTACAATTATTCAGGCTAAGAAGTTACTTAGAAAAGGTTGTGAGTCGTTCCTAGCATATGTAGTGGATTCAGAGAGAGGCAGCCCCAGCATGGAGGATATTCCTGTAGTTAATGAGTTCCCCGATGTGTTTCCCGACGAACTACCAGGCTTACCACCAGATCGACAAATTGAGTTCGAGATCAACCTTGCTCCAGGCACGGAACCAGTTTCAAAGGCTCCGTATAGGATGGCACCAGCAGAAATGAAAGAGTTGGCGAGCCAGCTACAAGAATTATTGGATAAGGGAGTGATACGACCAAGTACGTCGCCATGGGGAGCACCTGTTCTCTTTGTGAAGAAGAAAGATGGGAGTATGCGTCTATGCATAGATTACCGGGAGTTGAATAAAGTAACGATCAAGAACCGCTACCCGCTACCAAGGATAGATGACCTTTTTGATCAGTTAAAGGGAGCAAAATGTTTTTCGAAGATTGACTTGAGATCGGGATACCATCAATTAAAGATCAAGGAAGGAGATATTCCCAAGACCGCATTTAGGACCAGATATGGGCATTATGAATTCCTAGTAATGCCGTTTGGATTGACCAACGCCCCGGCCGCATTCATGGATCTGATGAATCGAGTATTTAAGAAGTATTTGGATAAATTTGTCGTGGTATTTATTGATGACATCCTTATTTATTCTAAATCGGAAGAAGAACATATGCAGCATCTCTGGATAGCATTGGAGATACTCCGACAAGAGAAGTTGTATGCCAAGTTTACCAAATGTGAGTTTTGGTTAAAGGAAGTTCAATTTTTGGGGCATGTTATTGGAAATGATGGAATTAAAGTGGATCCGGCGAAGATTGATGCAGTTATGAGTTGGGAGAGGCCAAGGACTCCTACGGAAGTGCGAAGTTTTCTAGGATTGGCCGGATACTATAGAAGATTCGTCAAGGATTTCTCGAAGATCGCCACACCATTGACCAAGTTAACCAGAAAGAATCAAAAGTTTGAATGGAGTGCAGAATGTGAAAATAGCTTTCAAGAGTTAAAACAAAAGTTGGTAACAGCTCCGGTGTTAGTACTTCCAGATGATCAAGGGAATTTTGTAATATTCAGCGACGCTTCACATAAGGGTTTGGGTTGTGTGTTGATGCAACACAGTAAGGTAATAGCATATGCGTCAAGACAGTTGAAGCCGCACGAGTTAAAGTATCCGACGCATGACTTGGAACTAGCCGCCATAGTGTTCGCACTCAAGATTTGGAGACACTATCTCTATGGAGAAAAGTGTGAAATCTACACGGATCACAAGAGTTTAAAATACATTTTTACTCAGAAAGAGCTCAATATGAGGCAGAGGAGATGGCTGGAATTGATTAAGGACTATGACTGTTCGATAAATTACCATCCTGGAAAGGCGAACGTAGTGGCCGATGCGCTGAGTCGGAAGGAAAGATTGAATGCAATGATAACATCAAAAGAGTTATCTGAAGAAATCGGAAAATTTGAACTGGAACTTTGTGCTTATGGGAAAGTCAAAGAAGTTTGTCATGCAATGACCTTTCAGCCAACACTAATGGAAAAGATAAAGAAGTGTCAAGAGGAAGTAATGGAAAAAGAGAAAAATCAGTTATCTGGAGAAGAGATTAATACTAAAAAGGATGAGCAAGGAATACTAAGGTTTTCATCCAGAATATGGATTCCCCATGTATCTGAATTAAAGAATGAGATCCTCCATGAAGCCCACCATTCGAAATTTTCAATCCACCCGGGAAGCACCAAGATGTATCAAGACTTAAAGAAGAACTTTTGGTGGCCAAATATGAAAAGAGACGTGGCAGAATGGGTTGCGAAGTGCTATACCTGTCAGAAAGTAAAGGCAGAACATCAACGACCAAGCGGATTAATTCAACCCCTGAAGATTCCAGAATGGAAATGGGAAAACATCGCTATGGACTTTATAGTAGGACTACCACGAACAAAGTCCGGACATGACACAATATGGGTTATAATTGATCGTCTTACGAAGTCGGCGCATTTCCTTCCAATAAATGAGAAGTCGTCACTGGACAAGTTGGTTCATCTGTATGTGCACGAAATCGTATTAAGGCATGGAGTACCTGTATCAATAGTTTCAGACAGAGATCCCCGATTTAACTCAAGATTCTGGAAGCAATTCCAGGAATGTCTTGGCACGAAGTTGAATATGAGCACGGCGTATCACCCGCAGACTGATGGCCAGAGTGAAAGAACAATTCAAACAATTGAAGACATGTTGCGCAGTTGTGCAATCGATTTTGCTGGAAGTTGGGACGACCACCTGCCATTAATTGAATTTTCATATAACAACAGCTATCATTCCAGTATCGGCATGCCACCATATGAAGCTTTGTACGGGCGAAGATGTAGATCACCAACAAGTTGGGATGAAGTAGGAGAAGGAAGAATTCTCGGCTCAGAATTGGTACAACAGTTGCATGACTCAGTCAAGTTAATTCAGAAAAGGTTGCTTGCTGCTCAAGATAGACAGAGGAAGTATGCGGATCCAGCGCGCAAGGATGTTCAATTCCAAATTGGCGAAGCTGTGTTGCTAAAAGTGTCACCTAGGAAAGGGTTGATAAGATTTGGCAAGAAAGGAAAGTTAGCACCTAGATACGTAGGTCCTTTTGAGATTTTGAGTCAAGTAGGAAAGGTGGCCTACGAGTTGGCCTTACCACCTCAGTATCAGCATGTGCATAATGTGTTCCATGTGTCGTTGCTTAAGAAGTACAATCCTGACGCTAGCCATGTGATAGAATATGAACCTGTAGAAATTCAGGCAGACCTGTCATTTGTGGAGCAACCGGTTGAAGTACTCGACTGGCAAGTAAAGAGTCTTAGAAATAAATCAGTAAAGTTAGTGAAAGTACTTTGGAGGAACCCTAAGGTCGAAGAGTCGACTTGGGAGTTAGAGTCTGATATGCATTCCCGGTATCCTCATCTGTTCTCTTAGATTCTGGGGACAGAATCCCTTAAGGGGGAGAGGATGTTACGACCGGCATTTTATGTAATATTATTTGTGAATAATATTAAGTTAAATAAAAATATATTCAATGCTTGTACGTTTGTGTGAGTGAAAATTTTTGCATTTTAAATTTGCTCTGGGTAGTATATGATTTTTCAAAGCAAGAATTTATTTAATTTCTTTATTTTTGATTTATAAGGAATATTCTAAGCTTTGGAAAAATTTTCTTTTAAAAGACATTTTGTACACAAATTTTGAAAATGATTTTATAAAGTCTCTAAAAATCCAAGTTATTTTATGGTATAAATTTTATAATTTTTGAACTTGTACTTTATTATATAAAAATAAATCTTTGGAAATTAGTTGCTTAATAATTATCAAATTACATGAATAACCTTGCATGCAAACTCTCTTCTATTTAACCAAAGGGCTAAAGAGTCAATAACCACCCCACTAACTCACAAATTGCTAGCCAAATTACCTCCTTGACCTTGCATGCAAACTTGCCTAACTTTGGCTAGAGGGTTACTCTTGTAATTTCTCACATCCACTCACTTGTGGGCAAATAAAAACCAAACAATCAAGATGATCACTCCACCATTTCTACATTTTTTCTCCCTCTCCTCTCCCTCCTCCCACCTTTCCTCTCGGCTTTTTGCCGAAGCCCTACCCCCCTCCCCTTTTCTTCATTCCACATTCAAGTTTCCACCTCCCATACAAGTAAATATTACTTCCTATATCATGATCATTTATATTCCAAAGAGTTTTGAGTAAAAAGTTTAAGTTTTAAAGTTGCATGTTAAGGTTTTAGTGAAACTCAAATATACAATCTTGATTCTTATGGATTTAAGGTTGTTTTTGAGAGGACTACAATGAATGGATAAGTGCCAAGTCATGAGAAGGAAAATCTTGATGATTTAATGGCCATTTCCATCCATTTCATTCGGCCATGACCATATGGGAGCCGAATGAATGGTCCTTGAAATCATTCTTGTTGTTTTGATCAATTTTTGCATGTTTATGTGATAATGACTTAAATTTTGTGGTGATAATTTGATAAAACTCCTTGCATGCTAAGTGATCATCTAGGTATACCTTATGCTAGGCTTGCATGTCAATTTTAAGATGGAATATATGTAGAAAATGGGTTGTTTTGGGTTGAAAAACCCGAAGGCATGCATGCATGTGGAATTCTCTTAGTTTGTTGTAAGATTTTGATCATTTGGAAAAGATTTTGTTAGTGAGCCTTAATTTCAGTAGGAATAATGTGATAATATGGATTTATGCTTCTTGTTGCATGGTAATAATTTGTGGTTATCTTTTATAAAAATATATATCATGTTGTTTCAAAAGCATAAAGGTTTATGAGTTGTAAAGAGTAGTCTCTTTTATTTTGCCATAGTTGCACCATAGGTAAGGATGATCTCACCAAGGGTATTTTGAGAAAAAAAAGAGTTAGTTCAGTAGAACACCAAGTATAGGTCTTGGTTTAAGTATTTAGTTGTTGATAATTGGGTTTGTCAAGTCAAAACCTTGGAAAATGAGAGTTATAGTTTCTGCAGAAAAATCAGTTTAGTACCCTGAGTTTAGAGTGAGTTTTGACCATGTCATTGATGGGCACTTTGAGGCCCAAGCCACCAGAAGTTAGTATGGGGAGTATATAATAGGTTTTAGGAGTTGGTTGGAGGTTTGCATGTCATTTGGTTAGGTGCACAAGTAGAATAACAAAATCTGTCCAGCAGGGGACAGTTTTGTTGCAACTTGGAAATAGGGAGATTTGGCCATGTCATGGGTAGGCCCTCATTAGGCCCAATTGGGCCTTAGTTAGAGGGTATGTCAGAGAAGTTTTTCCAACCATAGTTCATAGGATATGAGCTAGAACCATGTGTCACAAGTTAATTCTAGTCAGGGCATTTTCTGCCCAGAAAAACAGGGGAACCTTGGACTTTTAGCTTAGGCCCAAGAAGGCCCAAGCCAGGCCTTTGAGCCACATCAAGCTTGTGAGATGCCCTTAGGTCAGGAGAGTCTTGTGTAAAAATTTTGAAGAAAAACTTGTAGTTTAAGAGTGTCTAATGCACTCAAGAAACCTTAGTTACCATTCTGAAATTTGCACCAGTGAGCACTTTCACTTATCACATAGTTTTAGGACACTTAGAAGTGAGTATTAGGTCGACCACCATAGTTGTAAGATAGTGTAAGGTCAGTAGAACAAAAGGCACAAGTGAGGGTCAATAGGTTTTGGATAATTTAAGAAAGGCACATTGAGTTAGGAAGCCCAAATTCGAAGACTTCGTTTAGTTAGCGACCAAGTAACTTGAGTGGTGAGTCGAGATCATCCAAGCCTAGTGTGGCATTATGGTGTATATGATGTTATTTGGTATTAATATACGATATGTGATTATGTGGCTACGTGTGTACATTTAAAAATATAAATGTTGGATATGAATTAAGTGTGTATAGGCCTAAGTGCCATCTATGTTTAATTTCGGGTTATAAATAGGTTAAGATGGAAAGAATATATTATAATGAGGATTATTATTATTTATGTAGGATCTCGAGACGAGGGAAAACTTGCCATAAAAGTCGAGTGAAGCTCCAGTTGTTGCTCCTACCAGTCAGACCAGACCAGTCTATCTCAAGGCAAGTGATTCAACTTGACCTTCGCATTTACTGTAAACAGTTCATATATATATATCGATGCAATTATCCTGAGTCATTTTGATATATTTAAATCAAGAGTATCTTTTGTTTATCTGTGAGTTACATAGAGATGCCATGAACCCTCGAGTACATATTGCAAGTAGTTCAAAAGTCTTTCATGATAGTTTAATGCCATGATAAATTAGAGATGCGTTATAATATCTTATTAATCCCTTTTGTTTATCATGCTATTGATCCCTGAGAAATCTTGATGTTGCACCCTGATGCTTTGAATTCAACTCTTGAAATAACCTCGATAGAAACTTTATTTTGATACCTTAAAGCCAATCATTTCTTAAATACATTCATGATTGTTTGATAACCCTATCCTTACCCTAAAGCTTGATATCCTGTTATATACTGAGCTGATGATCACTTTCTTTATATTTTAACACCTTTATCCTATTTGTACCAGTGATGCCTATCTTCTTGATGTTCCAATACCTATACCTTGTCTACAACCATTGCTTTAAGCCTAGTTTGGCATTACTCTTTCATCTTATCCAATAGCCTGGCTTAATTTCCTTGTCTAAGTTCTTGTTTATGGAAACCTCTCAATTACCCTAATATAGTAAAGTCTAGTAGATCATGGCCCTGAGATTTAGTGTCATATTTCCAGTGTTTCAAGTTGATCTATAATCCCTTGATAAAAATAATTACAGTCAAAAGAGATTTTGTCATAAATCGGCATCAGTTTTTAAAATGATTAAAACGTGGATTTTTCAGTCCCAAAGGGGGACAAATGTTTTCTTGAATGGTGGATCTGGACTGAGACGCGAGTCCTTTCCACACTTATATTAGGCTTAAAAGTTGCCTAGGGATTCCCAATAATGTTTTAGAACCCAGCGAGGTTCGGGATTACTTCGCGGCTGATCACCGGCTGTAATCCGTAGCGTCATAAAATGATTTTGATTAAGTATGATTTTAAAATTTGTTTTGATGCAAGCAAAATGATGCCAACTCACGTAAGTTTTATCTCTCGATTATCATTGATTATGTCATTCCATTGTCATTCCTAAAGGTATATCCCGATTTATGCTTTGCGCTGTATTGTTTGCACTTGTTGAGCTTTTGGCTCACTTCTTGCTTTACCCTGATATTACAGCTAGCAGCCATGGTTAGATTCAAGCAGACTGCCCGTAAGACCTGTGATGCTGACGCTTATGTTCGAGCTCAGGTAGAATAAGTAATAATAGTTGTGTGAGGACTCGGTATTTGTAATCAGATGTAATAGTTGGTAGTGTTGGGCTGTTTCAAACCCTAAACTGTAAAGATCTTGGATTTTGGTTGTGTAATACTCTTTAAAATGATGTAATAGCTATAATTATTTTGCTATTTAAGTTGGGGGTGTGACAAAAATAGTCTTCTAATTGAAATAGGAATCTAGAATTCTGACCTGGCGCGGCCGCGCGCTTCACGAGCGCGGGCGCTGACATTCTGCTTCTCTGGCGCGGGCGCGTGCTAATACAGCGCGGGCGCCCGGTCTTCTGGAAAAACTAAAATTTCCTTCTTTTCTTACTGCAATGAGGTGGTCTTCACGAGCCTTTATTCTATGGACACCATCCTAACACCATATTAGCATCAAATTAATGCTAAATCACCTGAATTCCGGATTAATGCCTAAGATGCAAAAACACTAAAAAACATATTAAAACTCCAACAACTTGAGTACAAATACACCAATTCAGAGCTTTACGGAGTGTTAGATATATTTGATAATGTCATGACTAATATGATTTATGTTTAGTTTTCAGATCTTACTTAAACAGGACAAATCAGTACTTAACTGAAATCAACACTTATACTGAAGTCAGAACTTAAGTTATCAGTACTTAAGGTTCAGGATATATTTATCAAGAGATAATATCAGGACTTAAAGGAAACTTTCAGATAAGGAAGACGGCTGATTGAAAGGAAAGAAGATCAAGACAAATGTAAGAAGAGATATGCATGAAGAAGGAATTTTATGAAGAATGGAATACTTGGAAGAAAAGATATCTGATTGATATATTTTAGGAAGCAGAATTATAATCCATATCAATTAGCGATTATCTTGTAATTGTGTAGTATATAAAAACAGACATAGGGTTTACACTATAAGTATTATCGTTATCGAGTATATTATTTATTGTAACCCTAGCAGCTCTCGTGATATTTGTTCATCATTGAGAGAGGACAGTTCCATATTGTAACATAGTTTATTGCATTGAATAAAGTCTGTTTTCTGTTACTTGTGTTATTAAAATTCGATTTGATTGTGCTATACACTGTATTCAACCCCCTTCTACAGTGTGTGTGACCTAACAAGTGGTATCAGAGCCTATCTGTTAACACACAAATAGTTTAAGATCCAAAAATAATCATGTCTGAAGCAGAAACTCCAACCAAGCCCACCAAAACTGAAGAACCACCAAAGACTTAAATACATAGTCGATATGAGGCTATTAGAGTTCCCATACTGAAGCCATCTGAATATCCCATATGGAAGGTGAGGATGACTATGTTTCTGGAAGCTACTGATCCAGAATATCTTGACAGAATCCATGAAGGACCTCACAAGCCAACAAAACTCGCTGTTGTAGTTGCAGGTGAAGCAGCAAAGTCTGTACCAAAGGAGAAGAGTGATTACACTGCAGAAGATATCGCATGAATTGCTAAGGATACTAAGGTACGACACTTGCTGCATAGTGCCATTGATAATGTAATGTCAAACAGGGTAATTAACTGAAAGACTGCAAATGAGATATGGGATGCCTTGGAGACAAGGTGCCAGGGAACTGATTCGATTAAGAAG
The DNA here is from genome assembly GCF_009905375.1 of Apium graveolens. Lineage (NCBI taxonomy): Eukaryota > Viridiplantae > Streptophyta > Magnoliopsida > Apiales > Apiaceae > Apium > Apium graveolens. The sequence goes on from NC_133652.1 coordinate 217,405,439, forward strand.
AACAGGAAGACAATACTCACTCAAGAGTATAAACACTTTGACTCAAAGCCTAATGAGTCACTGACTGATTTATATGACAGATTTGTCAAACTCTTGAATGATTTGTCACTAGTTGATAAGGAGTATGATATTGAAGATTCAAACCTTAAATTCCTGTTAGCTCTTCCTGAAAGTTGAGATTTGAAGGCAACAATTATAAGAGACAACTATAATCTTGATGAAACGACTCTTGATGAAATCTATGGGATGCTCAAGAATCATGAACTTGAGATAAAACAAAGAAGTAAGAGGAAAGGAGGAAAGTCAAGGACAGTTGCTCTTAAGGCTGAAGAAGAATTCCCCAAGGCAGCTACCTCAAGGAAAGGCAAGGGAAAAGTGCTCATCACAAAGTCTGATACTGAGTCATCAAGTTCTGATAGTGATTATGAATCAGAAACTGAAAGCTTGCCTGTGATGGATGCTGATGAAGAGATGATGAAGCTGTGTGCTCTTATGGTGAAATGAATCATAAGGATTACATACAGGAAGTTCAGGAAGGGAAAGAGGTTTTCCAGAAAAGGTGCAAGTTCTGATAAGAAGAATTTCAGAAAATCTGGAGGCAAAGGAGGGAAGTCTGACAAAGGAGATTACACAAATGTCAAATGCTACAACTGTGGTGAGAAAGGCCACATATCTCCTGATTGCAAGAAAGTGAAGAGTGACAAAGGCAAGGCTCTTGTCACAAAGAAGAAAAACTGGACAGACACTTCAGATTCTGAAAGTGAGGAGAACTATGCCTTGATGACAAATGTTGATATGGCAAATGCTGATAGCAGTCCTGAAGCTGCTGAGTTAAAGGTACCTCAAACTACTTATGCCTTTCATACTAATGATATTAATGAGTTGAGAAGATATCTTAAAACCATGTTTATTAGTTATAGAGATCAAACTTTAACATGTGAAAGATTAACTTCTGAAAATCTTGCTTGTAAAAAGAGGAATGATTATTTAGAAAAAGAGTTAGTCATGTTCCATCAAACTCGGAAAGATAGAGATTATGCTTTTTATGTTAGGGATGAAGTACTTAAAATGAATGAATCTCTAAAAACTGAGTTAGAAAAGGAAAGAGAGATTATCAGGACTTGGATTAACTCTGGCAGAACAGCTCAAAATTTGTTAAGTAGTGGAAATTGGAAAGGGGGCTTAGTTTATGGAGATGATAAGAATGATAAAGGAACTGTAGAAATTAAGCCTATAGTTGTTAAACAAAAGCCAAAGTTAAAACATGTTAAGTTTGTTGCTGTAAAGTCTAATACTAAGAAATCAGAAGTTAAAGAGGAATTAACTTCTGACAAACTAAAATAGGAAAAGACAACTGAAGTTAACATAGGCTTAATGACAAAGAAGCAGCTTAAGCATAAGCTGAAAGATGTAAAGAATATAAACAAGGTAAAGTCACCTAGGAAAAATAGGAATGGAAAGGAAGGTGTGAATAAAAGCAATGATTATAAGCCTGTTCCTAATGCTCCTAGAAAAACATGTCAAAACTGTGGAAGTTCTAACCATCTGGCTTCTTTTTGCAGGAAGAATAAGAACATAAACTCCTTACCTTCAAAGTCAGGAGTTAAGAGTCAGTCTGTTAGATATAGGCCACAAAATCCTTGTTTTCATTGTGGTAGTATATGGAATTTCATTTATACTTGTAAGGAATATCATAGTTTGTACTATGACTATTATCAAATAAAACCTTCTTTAAAGAAAGTTAGCATTGTTCCTTCTAGTGTAAGTTATGATACAAAGTCTGATAGTATAAATGCTGATAAGAAAAATGTTAACATAAACTCTGATGCTAAATCCGCTGCAAATGTTAACAAACTTAATAAGGCCACAGGATCCAAGCAAGTCTGGGTCCTTAAAACTAATCATTAGTGGTCTTTGTGATAGCAGGGCAACAGGAAAAACATCCTAGTTCTGGACAGTGGATGTTCAGGACATATGACTGGAAATAAAGCCCTGCTATCAGACTTTGTGAAGAAGGCTGGCCCAAGTGTTTCTTATGGAGATGGCAACATTAGAAAAACATTGGGATATGGCAATATCAATCTTGGGAATGTCATCATTAAGGAAGTAGCTTTGGTCTCAGGACTTAAACACAATCTATTCAGTGTTAGTCAAATCTGTGACAGAGGTTATCATGTTGATTTCTTTGATGAACACTGTGAAGTTATAAGCAAATCTACAGGCAAAGTTGTTCTGAAAGGATACAGGCATGGTAACATTTATGAAGCCAAACTTTCAATAAGTACTGATGGTTCTGCAATCTGTCTAATGAGTAGAGCATTAATTGAAGAAAGCTGGAACTGGCACAAGAAACTCTCTCATTTAAATTTCAATAATATAAATGAACTAGTCAAGAAAGATCTTGTGAGAGGACTGCCAAAGTCAGTATTGGCTCCTGATGGCCTTTGTGATTCTTATTAGAAGGCTAAACAAAGAAAATCTTCATTCAAGAGCAAGACTGAATCATCAATTCTTGAGCCATATCACCTATTACATGTTGATTTATTTGGTCCAGTGAATGTCATGTCTATTGCAAAGAAGAAATATGATATGGTCATAGTGGATGAGTTCACCAGATACACATGGGTGCATTTTTTGCACACAAAAAGTGAAACTGCATCTATCTTGATTGATCATGTCAAGCAACTGGATAAATTGGTCAAAGATTCTGTGAAAATAATAAGAAGTGATAATGACACTGAGTTCAAGAATTTGACAATCGAAGAGTACTGCAAAGACCATGGAATCAAGCAGGATTTTTCTGCTCCTGGAACTCCACAGCAAAATAGAGTTGTTGAAAGGAAGAATAGAACTCTCATTGAAGCTGCACGAACTATGCTTTATAAAGCAAAGCTTTCAACCTATTTTTGGGCTGAAGCCGTGCATACTACTTGTTTTACTCAGAATGCAACACTCATTAACAAGCAAGGAAAGACACCATATGAGATGGTGAAGAAAAAGAAGCCAAATCTGAAGTATTTTCATGTATTTAGATGCAAGTGTTTTGTTCTTAAGACTCACCCTGAACAGCTATCCAAATTTGATTTAAAAGTTGATGAAGGAATTTTTGTTGGATATCCACTTTCCATAAAAGCCTTCAGAGTCAACAATTTAAGAACAAGGGTTGTCATGGAATCTATCAATGTCTCCTTTGATGATAAGAAGATTATTGAACTTGAAGATTTCAATGATCATGATCAGCTGAGATTTGAAAATGAAGACTTAAATTCTGATACTGCAAATCCTGACAGTCTAAATCCTAATACTACAAACTCTGATGGATTAAACTCTGATGTTATTGTAACTGTGGTGACTACGCCAAAGGAAGATACACATGTGCAGGGGGAGTATACTGAAGATACAACCACATCTCAAGAAGCATCAGAACATACAACTGGCTCTTCAAGTTCTGATAAGCCAAATTCTGATAGTTCTGAAAACTTAAATTCTAAAGGATCCAACTCAGAGAGTATAGTTTCAGGGGGAGCATCAGAAAATATTGATGTAGATAGCATGGATAATGGGGGAGCATCCAGTTCTAGAGAAAACCTTCCATCTGTAAGGAAGTGGACTAAATCACATACACCTGACTTAATTATTGGAAATCCTGATGCATGTGTCAGAACTAGAACATCTAATTCAAGTGAATGTCTTTATAATTCTTTTCTTTCTCAGACTGAACCAAAGAAAGTGGAAGAAGCTCTTCAAGATGCTGATTGGGTGCAAGCAATGCAGGAAGAGTTAAATGAATTTGAAAGAAACAAAGTCTGGACCCTAGTGCCAAGACCAAAGAACAGATCTGTTATTGGTACAAAGTGGGTGTTCAGAAACAAAACTGTTAGTGATGGCATAATTACAAGGAATAAAGCAAGGTTGGTTATAAAAGGATATTCTCAACAGGAGGGAATTTATTATGATGAAACATTTGCACCAGTTGCTAGATTGGAAGCCATAAGGATACTTTTGGCTTATGCTGCTCACAAAAAGTTTACTGTCTTTCAAATGGATGTAAAAAGTGCTTTTCTTAATGGAGAATTAGAAGAGGAAGTATATGTTGAACAACCTCCAGGCTTTGTAGATCCCAAATATCCAAATCATGTCTACAGGCTTGATAAAGCACTTTATGACCTTAAGCAAGCTCCAAGAGCATGGTATGAGACTTTAGCTCAGTTTCTTTTGGAAAATGGATTTAACAGTGGAACTATAGACAAAACACTGTTCTACCTCAACCATGGAAATGACTTACTTTTTGTTCAGATATATGTTGATGATATCATCTTTGGTTCTACAAATGACAGACTTTGCAAGAAGTTTGCCAAACTGATGCAGTCAAGATATCAAATGAGTATGATGGGGGAACTTAGCTATTTTCTGGGCCTTCAAGTCAAGCAGAATGAAGAAGGCACTTTTATTTGTCAAACCAAGTACACCAGAAATTTGCTGAAGAAATTTGGAATGCAAGATTGTTCAAGTGCATCCACTCCCATGGCCACAGCAACAAAATTGGATAAGAATACTGGTAAATCAGTAGATATTACTGATTACAGAGGTATGATTGGCTCTCTACTCTATCTAACTGCTAGTAGACCTGATATTATGTATGCTACCTGTCTTTGTGCAAGATTTCAAGCAGATCCAAGAGAACCTCACTTAACAGTTGTGAAAAAAATTTCAAGTATCTTAAGGGAACAACTGATCTGGGATTGTGGTATCCCAGAGAATCAGACTTTAAACTTATAGGTTACTCAGATGTAGATTTTGCAGGTTGCAAAATTGATAGGAAAAGCACAAGTGGAAGCTGCCAATTTCTTGGAGGCAGATTGGTTTCTTGGTTTAGCAAGAAACAAAAGTCAATTTCCACATCAACTGCAGAAGCAGAGTACATTGCTGCAGGAAGCTGTTGTGCACAGATTCTTTGGATGAAGAATCAGTTACTGAATTATGGGTTAACATATTTTAAAATCCTTATTTACTGTGTTAATCAAAGTGCTATTGTTATGACTGGTAATCCAATTCAACACTCAATGACAAAGCACATCAGCATTAGGTACCACTTCATAAGGGAACATGTGGATTAAGGTACAGTGGAATTGCACTTTGTTCCAACATATCAACAACTAGGAGATGTCTTCACCAAACCACTGTGTGAAGTTCCTTTTACAAGATTGGTAAATGAACTTGAAATGGTTTCAGGTTCTTTCTCTAAATCTGTTTAGCTTTTGTTCTGATGCATCAGACTTTATGATCAGTATTTACAGATATTACTATCTTTGTGTATTCTGTGCTTAATCGAAAATTGCTTAAGTACCGATTGTTGTCTGATGTGAATTTCTAAACTCTGATAGTGACATGAATGTTTCTGTGATTACTCAATCCAATGAGGATAGATATGCTAGATGCTGACCTAGTAGTCTTTAATATACTAACAAATCCCATATTCGAAGTAATTATTTATGTGGAAATCTATTGACACAAGCAAATTCTGATATTGAGCTTAGTTAAGTTTACTTTGTCTATCTTATTACTATGTCAAAAACTAGAATAATGCTTCTCATCTGTAAGTTCTGATGTTAGTGAATCTGATGAATGTACTAAGTGATGATAAGCCTCACTTATCAAAAGAAAAGAAAAAAAAGGAAATAAAAATCAGGCACTCCTTTGAGATCTAGAGTAAAAACTGTGGAAGGGACGATCCAAGTGCATTGCTAGTATTAAGTAATATGCATCAGAAAAGCAAAAATAAATATTTTTCTTGGTGACTTTTCACACTCTATGATTACTGGAGAAATACTCTGATAATAGCATAAATTATGATAAGCAGTCGTGACTCACTTATACTGAGAAGCCACTGTAAAATGGAATTTCAAAAGATGCATAAAATGAGCACAAAACAGTTGAGGTGAACCATGCATGAACTCATTCTAAAGTAGACTTCAGAATCATGACAGATTTTGAGCAAAGTTCTTAGTTATGCCTTATTTCTAAGATGTAATGAAGTAAATCAGACTTTAATCCTTATCTGATATTTAGCTTACTGCACACACATACACTCCATATGAATGATGAAAATTACTGTGGTGATAAAGGATGTTTTAGATGAACAGTTTATGTGTCAGATTGCTTAAATTCTGAGGACAATTTATGATGGAAGTTCTGATGATTAAGTTCTGAAGAAATAAAATCAGAATCTGTGTGAAGCATTGCAGAAATAGGCATTCACTTTTCGAGTTAAGAAATCATGTTCTGATGACTGTTAAGTTCTGATATAAGTCTAAGTTCTAATATCACACTCTGATTCTTTACTTGACTTATTTGTGGTTAAAATCTGAAACAGTCTTCCTAAAAATCAGAATATGTTTGGGTGAAATATTAACAGTCAATACAATAAGGGTTAGTTGTACACCTCTATGTACAGTAATTTTTACTTGTTTCTTGTGTGCATTAAACCCTGTTTTACACTTCCAATGGCTGTTTTTATTCTCTTCAGTCTAGGGAGACGAGGTAGAATTATTTCTACCAATAGTCATTCAATTTTCCTTGCGTCTCCTAACATTCCATTGGCTATATAAACCAACACTTCATTCCAGCCATAGTAACTCATTTCATTTTATCTCAATCTCTATAACTCATTTATTTTTCTCTCTTCACAACCATGGTTCATTACGACTTAGCTCTGAACTATGATACTTTCACTCTCACAATGAGGTGTACAGAATGGCAGCATGAATGGCATATCACTGCCATTCCTGATGAGATTTGGGACTCGGTTTCCCAAGAGGTCCTTACAGACCTCTTGTTCTTTTACATGGACTACCATCGCCATCTTGAGCGACTGAAAGAGGAACGTTTGGAAGCTCTCCGTCAGCAAGAGCGTATTATTCGTCTTGCTATTCTTTTTGTTGAGAGTAGGAAGAAGAAATAATTTCTCCTACCTGTTTCTCTTCACCGTCAGCTTTGTCTGGCTTCTTAGCTTAGGACAAAAGCTGTTGATGTTAGGATTTGTAGCTTAGGACAATCTTGTATTTTTCTGATGTAATTTAAATTTCATGGAATGTATTTGCTCAATATATTAATGAAATTTTAAATTTATGCACGATTTTGTCTCTAAGTCGTTTGATATTCTGATGCATTTATAAATCCTGATTTACCCATATTCTGATGACCGTTTTAACTCTGATACAAATCAGTTCTGATTTTGACGTGTAAATATTTGCTACTTGGTTTCTTTATGGTCATTTTATGATTGGTCATATTTTTACAGAATATTGGTCTCGCAGTAAAAATAATTTATTAAGTGGGAAAAGTTTTAAATTTTAAATTAAAACTGAACTACCTTAATTAATGGGATAACTTGGTAAGTGGAACAGTTTTTCCTTGAAATACTGTATGTGATAAGTAATGGTTACTGTATTCCCATGCCTATTAATTATCCTTTATTGCTGCATGTCTGACAGGTGTCCAACGGTTACTTTTTCTACCGCGTATAAGTAAAAGAGAGAGAAGATTGTAAAATCTTTTATTTACTTTCACACTTTATCTCTCCTTATTTACTTCTATTCTCTCTCATCTCCTGACGTTTTTTTTCATACAGACATTTTATCAAACACCTTACAGGAAACCTTATTTCTCAATTTTTCTCATGGCACCTAAGGATTTGATTATAGATGGAGCCAAGTTTGTACCCAACAACTACGCTGCAATCTTAAACCATGCTGAAGCTCCATCTGATTTGCACTTTGTGCAAGATCTTCTAGCACACAGTGAGATTGGGTATGCGTTGACCCAACCTCAAGTCATTTCCAGCCAACAAGTTCTGACGTTCTGGCGGACTGGGCATTTTGATAATGGTGGTGCTACTGGTACTCCTAGCATTATTTTTGAAGTAAATGATGTTAAGCATGTGGTAACTCCTGGAGCAGTTCGTAAAGCTCTACACTTACCAGAAGGCTGCATTTTCTCAACACCAGAGGAACCCGTTCTTCAGCAGCTCATGGCCAATTTGGGGTATGAGAAGAGTTTGGCCAAGCTTGGAAAGTTGAAACGAGCACATATCAGAAATGAATGGAGCTTTTTCTTCGACTGCATCACTAAGGCATTCGCCAATAAGTGTTCCAACTTTGATGTCATTCCAATTATGAGTCAACACATCGGGTATGCTATTATTCACCAAACTCATTTTGATTTTGCAAGTGTTGTGCTAGGCTTTATAGGGGATAGGATGACAGAGGATATGAATGTCGTATACTTTGCTAGATTCGGTCAGCTTATATATACTTTTTGTTGTGCTGATGACCCTCAACTAGCCAGTTCTTTATTTCCACCCTTTAAACTTGCAAAACGGGCTTTTAATGATCCGGTAAATGCTGACCTTAAGAAAAAGGTAGTTAGACCCTTACAGATACCTCAGTCTGTAAAAAAGATCCTGGTAAATGCTGATCCTCAAACCTACAGATCTGTTTATCCTGATGTACAACCCACCAACACATCCCAGACACCATAACAACCATCAGAACATACGACATATACATCTCAGCCTACTCAACCCTCTATCAGAACATATATCAAACCTTCACAGATATCTCAACCTTCATCATCAGCATATACTGTGAGGCCTTCATCTTCAAAGCCCAAGAGGACAAAGACTGTACCTCAGACACCACAGAAGAGAAGGAGGATTGTTCTGAGAGATGAGTTAGACAGTGAGGAACAGGTTGCTGTGTCAGAACCTGTTGTCAAAGAAGCTGAGAAGGTCTCTTCTCAGAAGGATACTGGAATTGGGGGATCTAAGCTTCTCAAAAGGCTTAAAAGGATGTATTTCGATGAAACTCCCAAGGAATTTCCACCTTCAAAGAGATACAAGAAACAAAGAGCACAAAGGTACATGGCTGAGTCAGTTTCAGAGGATGAGGAAGCAGCAGCTAAGGAAGGAGATCAGGAATCTCTGATCTCAAAAGAGCCAGAATTTGCTGAAGCCACTGCATCTACACTTCCATTGTCACCAACTCAGGAAACTGCTCAAGATAAAGTATCAACACCACATGTGTCTCCTGTCAATGAACCAGTATATACTGCAGACCCAAGCACAAGTGCTGAGATTGATATTCACAACCTAATTGTGCCTGAGGTTCTCTATTTAGAAGCTCCAACATCTCCAATTAATCCATCAACAACACCAATTACTGATGCTAATGAAACTCCAGAATTGTCTACAACACCTTCTCTGCATCTAGACATTGATGATCAGATTATAGGTGAGCATCAGAATATGGCTGTTGATCAGAACTTAGAAGCATATCAGCACTTAGAGGATGATGTTGAAGCCTCAATAGCCTCTCGTACTGTTCTTTTATCAGAGGATGTTGACTCTGTAAGTTCTGATGCTACAAATGCTGATGATACTGGTGATGCTGCTACAAAAGAAGATGCTAATACAGCTGGTCCATCAGGACATGCACCTCAACAAACTGTTCACAAAAGTGAGATAGTCAAGAAGTTTATTACAGGGGAAGCACCAGTACCTTGGAGTGAAACTCCTAGAAGACAGGAGTGGACTAAGGAGTGGAACACAGTCACTTTTGTTCCATCTGAGAAAATTCTTGCTGAGCACTTGGCAAAAGCTGATGAAATGCTAATTAATGATGATTTCAAGACACAGCTACGAGTTACTGCATTGAGTACTAGACATCTTCAAGGTCTACATTCAACAACTCATGCCGAGGTGCATAAAATTCAGGAAGAATTACTCAAGCAAGAAATGACTAAGAAAATTAAAAAGAAAAGTTTTTTCCATCCTACCTTTGACAGAGTTGCTTACATTGAGAAAACCCAGGAGAAAAAACAGTCTCAGATTGATGAAATTTTGAAAAATCAAGCTTCTCAGCAATCTCAACTTGATGAAATCCAATCCTCAGTGGAATTACTAGTCTCTCTTCTTTTACCTGCTGATGCCAAAAAGGGGGAGAAAGAAATTAAGTCCAAATGCAAAACTGTTAAGACACTGAAGGGGAAGGATAATGAAAAAGATGACCTGGGAAACTCTGGAATGGGTGGAGGTCATGGTCAAGGTAGAAGTCTCTCATCAAGAAGAGCTGGAACTACAAGTCATAGAACAAGTTCTGATACTGGGAGAAGAATAACCTCTGATACTGGTAAAAGGATAAGCTCTCATGAACTTTTGGATCTTGATGAAGAAATTTTAAGACAGTTATTTCTGAAAGAAAATCCAGGAATGGACTTTGAGAGTCTAATGGAAGAAGAAGCTAGACTTAAGTCAGAAAAAGTAAAATTCTAAATCTGAAGCTTCTGTTGGTAAAAAGAAACTTCCTAAGGTCAAAGGCATTGTGATAAAGAAAGGACAAATCTTGAGACAACCAAGGCTAAATCATAATTGCAGATAGATCCAAGGTCCAAGGGAAAAGAAAAAGTTGGTGAACCTATAAAGGTTTATGTGCCTCCTATGGATGAAGAAATTTCTGTTGAAGATGCTGATCTAACTTTGACTTCAAGAAAGATTTCTAAGACAACCTCTAACATGGCTCAAGTTGTTTAGAGTCAAGATATAGTTAGTTCTGATATAACCATGAAGCAAGCAACCTCTGACATAGCTCAAGTTGACTTGATATCAGAAGATAAATCAAAGGAAACCTCTGACATTGCCCATGTTAAATCCTTAAGGTTACTCCTACCAGGTTTCACTAAAGCCAAATAGACTCAACCTTTGAAGACTGCAGCAAGTGGTTTTGAAGCAAGGGTGGTTACTGGAAAGGAAGATAGAGATATATCTGGATTGGGTAGTGCTGATGAAAGAAGAGTACAGAACACAACCAATGATCCAACTTCCTTAAGTGAACCAGGTGTTGGAGCAACTCCTGAAAGATTGAATCAACTAGAATTTGTACAGATGGTTTATCATACCTACTTGAAAGAACACATCTTGTTATATTTCATGATAGATGGTAGGGTTTACCATATAAGGGAAAATGCTATTCCACTGAAGTATTTTGAAGAACTGGAACATGTTTTATTCTTACTTCAAGTGAATGACAGAATAACAGAAAGTGCTGCAAACTATTTGAAGACTCAAATTCAGAGACAGAAAAGATTTTATTCTGTAAAGTCTAACAGCACATATCTTCCAAAGTACAGAGATCCCAAGGGTGATATTGTTGAGATGAAGCCTAACTCTTCTAAGATTATAACTACCTTTCTGGGTTATAAGGCTGTAGAATTCAATCTTGAGTCTGACAAGGCATATTTGATCAGACTGGATCAGGACATAAGGAAAGCTAAAATTAATGATGTCAGGGCTGCTATCTTCCAAACTAGTGAAGATTCTGCAGAACTCAAAGATGCTAAAAGGAAGATGATTGAAGAACTCAGATATGCTGAGAGATGTTTGTTAAAGAACTATCTCAGAACAACTCCTGACATCAGAGATATCAGAAAGTGAAGCCAAGTCAAGATCTACAACTGCTCAAATTCTGATATATATACAGACTAAAGTTGTTATCAGAAGTTAAAGTTGGTAAAGCTTTAAGGACTGTAAGTTGTAGTTATCTAGTCAATTTCTCATGTATTTGTACTTAATGTTTTTGACATCATCAAATATCTGTTAAACTTGTATATTATGCTAATTTACAAGTTGGGGGAGATTGTTAGATATATTTGATAATGTCATGACTAATATGATTTATGTTTAGTTTTCAGAGCTTACTTAAACAGGGCAAATCAGTACTTAACTGAAATCAGCACTTATACTGAAGTCAGAACTTAAGTTATCAGTACTTAAGGTTGAGGAGATATTTATCAGGAGATAATATCAGGACTTAAAGGAAACTTTCAGATAAGGAAGGCGGCTGATTGAAAGGAAAGAAGATCAAGACAAATGTAAGAAGAGATATGAACGAAGAAGGAATTCTATGAAGAATGGAATACTTAGAAGAAAAGATATCTGATTGATATATTTTAGGAAGCAGAATTATATTCCATATCAATTAGCGATTATCTTGTAACTGTGTAGTATATAAACACATACATAGGGTTTGTACTATAAGTGTTATCGTTGTCGAGTATATTATTATTGTAACCCTAGCAGCTCTCGTGATATTTGTTCATCACTGAGAGAGGACAGTTCCATATTGTAACAGAGTTTATTGCATTGAATAAAGTCTGTTTTCTGTTACTTGTGTTATTAGAATTCGATTTGATTGTGCTATACACTGTATTCAACCCCCTTCTACAGTGTGTGTGACCTAACACAGAGGATTATAAAGTGTCACTAAATGCCACTAAACATACCCCCAAACTTGAATCGATGCTTGTCCTCAAGCATAAACAGACTCAAAGAACAAGTAACAAAAATGCCATGAATGCAAACTATATTGAATGCAACGATCCCCATAGAATAACTAAACCAATCAACAAGCAACATCTCAACAAATATAGTTATTCACACAAAGGTCAATCAAACCCCACAAAATAAACTACAAACCAGGAGTGCTGGGCAAATGCTTACAGATATACTATGGCAACTAGATCAATAATCATGACTCACTACTCATCAAAGCAAT